>NC_092518.1:125695471-125995471 GCF_047511675.1 Marmota flaviventris
ACTACTGCCTTTAATCAAATACTTAAAGAAGAATTAACACCAATTAATCTTCTAAACTATTCAGAAATGAAAGGGGGAAAATTCTTCCAAACTCATTCCATGAGGCCATTATTATGCTGGTAGAAAAACCAGACAAGAACACAGAAAAAATAATGTATCAATACTTCTGACAAACATAGATGCAAATATCCTCAACAGAATCTTAGTAAATAAAGTACAACAGTAGCAAAAATATAATTCATCAGAATCATGGAGGCTTTATCCCAGAGAAGCTAGCATGATTTCAAATACACAAATCAGTAAACACAAATGCAGCATATTGGCAGGTTAAAAGGCAAAAACTCAATAATCATCTCAATAGATGCAGAAAAAGCATTGCATAAACTTCAATATTCCTTCATGATAAAAACTCAAAATAGACTGGTATCAAAGGAATTATCTCAATAAAATGAAGGTTGTATTTGACACAGCTAATATTACACTGAATGGGAAAAAGTTGAAACTCCTTTCTCTAAGACCTGGAACAACATAAATATGTCCATTTTATCACTCTTATTCAACACAGTACTGTAGAACTAAGCCAGAAAAAAATAGGAAAGAGAACTAAATAAAATGCATATGAATAGTAAGGGATAAAATCAAATTATCTCTATTTATAGATGACATAAATTTGCATATATAAAAACCTAAAGAATACACTAAAAAATCTCTTAAAATAGATAATTGAATTCAGTAAAGTTATAGGATAAAAAATCACCATAAAATTGGTAGCACTGATGTAATACCAAACATGCTAAGAAAGAAATCATGGAATTCAGCCTATTCACAATATGAACAAATTTCTGCCGCAGTCTGGCTGGGCACAATTCAGGAACCACTTGTCAAAAGAAATGAACTTTATTTTTAGAACACACACACCGCACCACACAGCTCTTCAGGAAAACCCTCAGAGCCCAACTGCCACCACCGGCTTCCCACAAGCCTCTCCACCTCCCCCACTCCTCCTGCTCTTGAGGCTGATTGGCTGGGTCTAGTGGGCAGAGCCAAAAAATGTCCCCCAATGAGCAGCTCCGTGGTCTGAAAGGGCGGGGAAACAGCCCAATGAGCATCAGGGCAGAGGAGCCAATCAGTTGGCAGCTAGAAGTTTGCTGGGGCCGCTGTGAGCCAATCATCAGCTGGCAGCTGGAAGTTTGCTGGCAGCTGGAAGTTTGCTGGGGCCCCTTCGGCTGTGGCTCTCAACAAATTTCCATACCTAGGAATAATTTAACCATGAAAGTAATGACCCTTAATAATGATAATTATAAAATAAGGATAAATATATTAAAGCAGATACACACACAAACAAAACACGAGAAGATTCTCATGTTCATGAATTGGAAGAATTAATATTGTTAAAATGTTTATATTACCCAAGGCAATTTATAAATAAGTGAAATCACCATGAATGTACCAATAATATTCTTTATAAGAAAAGAAGAAACAATCCTAAAATTCACACAGACACACAAAAGACTCCAAGTAGCCAAAACAAATCTTGAGCAAATTGAACAAGGCTAGAGGCTTCATTATTTCTGACCTCAAGACATACTAAAGGGCCAAATTAACCTGACAGCATGAAGTGTCATAAAATTTAATGTATAAAACAGTAGAAAAAATAGTTAATATAGAAATGAATTCATGTATTCACAGCCAGCCAATTCTTTTTTTAACTGATTTTATTTTTTAAATTCATGACAGTAGAATGCATTACGATTTTTATTGCACATAAAGAGCACAATTTTTCATATCTCTGTTTGTATATAAAGTAGGTTAACACCAATTCATGTCTTCATACATGTACTTTGGATAATGATGTCCATCACATTCCACCATCCTTGCTAACCCCCTGTCCCCTGCCTTCCCCTCTCACCCCTCTGCCCTATCTAGAGTTTCTCTATTCTTCCCATGCTCCCCTTCCCTATCCCAATATGAGTCATTCACCTTATATCAGAGAAAACATTCGGCATTTGTTTTTTGGGGGATTGGCTAACTTAGCATTATCTTCTCTAACTCCATCCATTTACTTGCAAATGCCATGTTTTTATTCTCTTTTATTGCTGAGTAATATTCCATTGAGTAATATGCCACATTTTTTAATCCATTCATTTACTGAAGGGCATCTAGGTTGGTTCCACAGATTAGCTATTGTGAATTGTGCTGCCATAAACATTGATGTGACTTTGTTCCTGTAGTATGCTGTTTTAAAGTCCTTTTAAGACCAAGGAGAGGAATAGCTGGGTCAAATGGTGGTTCCTTTCCCAATTTTCCAAGGAATCTACATACTGCTTTCCATATTGGCTGCACCAATTTGCAGTCCCACCAGCAATGTATGAGTGTACCTTTTTCCCCTCATCCCCACCAACACTTATTGTTGTTTGTCTTCATAATAACTGCCATTCTGACTGAAGGGGGATGATATCTTAGAATAGTTTGGATTTGCATTTCTCTAATTGCTAGAGATGATGAACACTTTTTCATATATTTGTTGATTGATTGTATATCCTCTACTGAAAAGTGTCAGTTCATGTCGTTGGCCCATTTATAATGATTGGGTTATTTGTGGTTTTGGTGCTTAGCTTTTTGAATTCTTTATATACCCTAGAGATTAGTGCTCTATCTGATCTCACATCTGATGTGTGAGGGATAAAAATTTGTTCCCAAGATGTACACTCTCTATTCACTTTACAAATTATTTCTTTTTCTGAGAAGAAACTTTTTAGTTTGATTCCATCCCATTTATTGATTTTTTGTTTTAATTCTTGTGCTATAGGATTCTTATTAAGGAAGTTGGGGCCTAATTCCACATGATGAAGATTAGGGCCTACTTTTACTTCTAATAGACGGAGAGTCTCTGGTTTAATTCCTATGTCTTTGATCTACTTTGAGTTGAGTTTTGTGCATGGTGAGAGATAGGGGGTTAATTTTATTTTGTTGCATATGGATTTCCAGTTTTACCAGCACCATTTGTTGAAGAGGCTATCATTTCTCCAATTAATGTTTTTGACACCTGTGTCTAATATAAGATAATTGTAAATTTGTGGGTTAGTCAGTGTGTACTCTATTCTGTACCATTGGTCTACCAGCCTGTTTTGGTGCCAATACCATGCTGTTTTGTTACTGTTGCTTTGTAGTATAGTTTAAGGTCTGGTATAGTGATGCCACCTGCTTCACTCTTCCTGCTAAGGATTACTTTAGCTATTCTGGGTCTCTTATTTTTCCAGATTAATTTCATGACTGCTTTTTCTATTTCTATGAGGAATGCCATTGGTATTTTAATCAGAATTGCATTAAATCTGTATAATGCTTTTGGTAGTATTGTCATTTTGATAATATTAATTCTTTTTTTTTTTTTTTTGGTACTGGGGATTGAACCCAGGGCCTCATGCATGTGAAGCAAGTACTCTACCAACTGAGCTATATCCCCAGCCCCGATAATATTAATTCTGCCTATCCAAGAGCAAGGTAGATCTTTTCATCTTCTAAGGATTTCTTTGACTTCTTTTTTAGGGTTCTGTAGTTTTCATTATATAGATCTTTCACCTCTTTCGTTAAGTTGATTCCCAAGAATTTTATTTTATTTTTTTATGGAGGCTATTGTAAATGGGGTAGTTTTCCTCATTTCCCATTCAGAGGATTTGTCACTGATATACAGAAATGCCTTTGATTTATGGGTGTTGATTTTATATTGTTACAGCCAGGCAATTCTTGATGAATGTGCCAAAAATGTACATTAAAGAGAACACAGTCTCTTCAAATCATGGTGCTGGGTACATTAGATTTTTAAAATATTTTATTTTGTTTATGTGTTCTTTTTGGATATACACAACAGTAGAATATATTTTGGTATGTTATACATACATGGATAATAACTTATTCTAATTAGGATTCTATTTTTGTTGTTTCACATGATGCAGACTTAACTTGGTCATGTATTCAAATACAGGGTTGGAAAGTTATGTCCATCCTATTCCCCATCCCATCTCTTCCCTTCATTCCCCTATGTCTAAACCAATGAACTTCTATTCTTCCCTTTCCTATCCTCTCTTATTTTGGGTTAGCATTCATATATTAGAGAGTACATTCAGCCTTTGGGTGTGTGTGTGTGTGTGTGTGTGTGTGTGTGTGTGTGTGTATCACATTTTCTTAGCCATTCATCTGTTGAAGGGCACCTTGGTTGGTTTCATAGCTTGGCTATTATGAGTTGAGTTGTTATTATAAACATTGATGTGGCTACGTCACTGTAGTATGCTGATTTTAAGTCCTTTGGGTATAGACCAAGGAGTGGGAAAACTGGATGATATGATGGTTCCCTTCCAAATAGATAAGAAATTTTCTTAGTGTTTTCCGGAGTGGTTGCACCAATTTACAGTCTCAGCAGCAATGTATAGGAATAACTATCTCTCCAAATCCTCAAAAACATTGATTATTCATTGTATTCTTAAAAATTGTCATTCTGACTTGAGTGAGATGGAATCTTAGGGTAGTTTTAATTTGCATTTCTCTAATTACTAAAGATGCTGAACATTTAAAAAATATTTTTCGACCATTCATATTTCTTCTGTGAAGTGTCTGTTCAGTTCCTTTGCCCATTTATTTATTAGGTTATTTTTTATGGTGCTGAGGTTTTTTTTTTTTTTTTTTTTTTTTTTTTGGTATAAACTGGAGATTAGTGGTCTATCTGAGGTGAAGGAGGTAAAGATTTTCTCCCATTCTGTAGGCTCTATGTTCACATTTTTTTAAATTTTTTCCATTGTAGTGAGAAAATTTTTTGGTTTGATCCATTCCACTAATTCATTCTTGATTTTACATTTTGGGTTTTAGAGGTCTTATTGAGGAAGTTGGTTCCTAAGCCAACATGATGAAAAGTTGGGCCTACTTATTCTTCTAGTAAGCACAGAGTCTCTGGTTCTTGATCCACTTTGAGTTTTATGCAGGGTTAGAGACAGGAGTTCAATTTCATTCTACTACATGTGGATTTCCTGTTTCCCAGCACCATTTGTTGAAAAGCCTATCTTTTCTCCAATGTATGTTTATGACACCTTTGCTTATTATGAGATAACTCCATTTTATGTGGGTTTGGCTCTGTGTCTTCTATTCTATTCCATTGTTCTTCCTTTCTGCTTTTTTGCCAGTACCATGCCATTTTTGTTACTATAGGGGAAACTTGATACTTTCAAGTAGAAGAACAATATTTTGCCCTCATCTTTCACCATACACAAAAATCAACTCTAAATAAATCAAATGCCTAAATATAAGACCTAAAACTTTGTAACTAATTGAATAATACTCAAGCTGCAAAATAAACTCCTGTCAGAATTTTTAGTCAACTGGCCTTCCATGTAGAATTTGTACTAGCCAGCTACCATAATTTTATGACATAATTTCTTCAAATAAGTCAATATTTTTTTATTTTCTCTCAGACAGATTAAAAATGATTCCTACCTTTTTTATATAAGAGATAGAAGCAAAAAAAGATAGCAACTTTGAGTTTGCTAAAGATTTTTAAAATACAATACAAACCACATTTTTTCTACTAAATAAATAAATTTAAAAATTATATTATAAAGCCTTTACAAAAATCAATTCACTGGATTCATCAACATAAAAAATATTTTTTCAAAATATATTGGTTTGAAAATTCAAAGGGGAGCCAAAATCTGGGAAAAAATATTTACCAAAAAATATAAATAAATAACCCAATTATAGTGGGAAAACATTTGAATAAACAAATTTTTAACCACAAATAAACATATCATATCAGTAGCTTAATAAAGAAAACATACATATACCAAATAAGCATATGAGCCAGGCACAGTGGTGCATGCCTTTAATACCAGTGGCTTGAGAGGCTGACACAGGAAGTTTGAGAGTTCAAGCCAGCCTCAGCAACTTAGGAAGGCCCTACCCTAACCAACTTAGAAAGACCAGGGTACATGGTTCATTAACAATTAAAAGATATTCAATATCATTAGTCATTAGGGACAAATGAAACAAAAGCACATTGTGCTAGCTATACTGCTGTTAGAATGTCTAAAATTTTTAAAAGACAAAGACATTTATGAAATGTTTGGTGAGTCTTTGGAACAAGTGAATCTCTCATATATAGCTGAAACATTGTCTCATATACAGACCATGTAAACTGTGATTGCAACTATATACAAAACATCAGGTAGCATGAATAATGCTCATTTAAGCCTGTCCAAATTCCCAACCTTCAGAAAACTTGAGCATAATAAATTCACTATTTTATGTTAGGAAATGTGAGGTAGTTTATTGCTCAGCAATCAATCCTTGCTGGATTACTCTCTCTAAGGATTGTCATGAATTATAAATGAAATCATTTCATGAAAGGGGTTTGCCAACTCTTAAGTACTATGAACATCTAAGGCATCCTTTTAATATCTACTGCACTTATTGTTAGTAACAAAAGTCACATATCATGATCTATTTCATACACATTGATTTTTATCTTCCCAGTTACACTGTGAACTTACTACACCAGGGTCTGAGTTTTAAAAGATCTTTGTACAGGCATTAGACTAGAGCTGGGAAAAAATCAATAAAACCTTTAGAAAAGTCTGTTGTACTTACATGTAATATTGAAAGGGTTCATTAAAAATTATTTGATATATTTCCAAAGTACCTATTTATTATTATTTTTATTTATATATGACAGTGGAATACATTCCAATTCTTATTACACATATAGAGCACATTTTTTTTTTATAACTCTGGTTGTATACAAAGTATATTCACACCAATTTGTGTCTTCATACATGTACTTTGGATAATAATGACCATAACATTCCACCATCGTTTCTAACTCCATGTCCCCTCCCTTCCCCTCCAACCCCTCTGCCCTATCTAGAGTTCATCTATTCCTCCTATGCTCTCCTCCCTACCCCACTATGAATCAGCCTCCTTATATCAGAGAAAATATTCCTCATTTGTGTGTTTGGGGGATTGGCTAACTTCACTTAGCATTATCTTCTCCAACATCATCAATTTACCTGCAAATGCCATGGTTTTATTATATTTAATTGCTGAGTAATATTCCACTGTTTATATATGCCACATTTTTTTAATCCATTCATCGATGAGGGGCATCTAGGTTGGTTTCACAGTTTAGCTATTGTGAATTGTGCTGCTATAAACATTGATGTGGCTGTGTTTCTGTAGTATGCTGTTTTAAAGTTCTTTCAAAATGTTTATTTAAAGTTAAATAATTTTGTTTTACCAATTCTGTTCCCAAATATTTACTCATTATTATATGTCATTCTCTATTTGTTGCAAGGGCTGCTTCAATTAATCTACTTACTAATCCTTAATACAACTGATTTAAAAAGTTAGTTTAACTATATGGCCTATCTTGGTCATTCATTTTTTTAAAGAAAATGTTATTCAATCTATAGCATATAAACTATGAGAATTCTTTTCACAATACTTATTTTTAAATGTTCTGATTAAGTTTCCAAAGTAGCCCAATATAAAATAATTAGTGAAAACCAAAAAACTGTCATTAATATTTTTTTAATTACTCTTTTACCTTTTACTCACAAACATTTGCCCCCATGTCCTCTCAGTTTTACTCTCAACTTTTCTTTATCCTTGCCTTGGGATTTCAAGCTCTTACAGTGGTTTAATCAACTGTTATTTCTGCATAAGCCAGATGAAAAACTGCAACTATGTGCAAACCACTGTGAAATATTGAGTTGGAGAAAACATTAATACCATTGGAAAATTGACTGCACCCACACTAGATTCAAGCTGTTTAATTTAAACTATTTCTTTCCTGATGCTCAAAATTTTTCATCATTTTCCTTATCTCATGTTGACCTCCTATCAACTTTTGTCCAAATCTCCTCATCCCTTCTCCCAGGCTCCTTGAAGGAGCTGACATAGCTGCTTACTCCACCACGTGACCAGCACTCTGGTTTCATTTAAGAGGTTCATAGCATAGAAGTTAACTAGTAAGATCGAAATAAACACACAGACTCAATTACCTTTTTCTATGACCAGGTCCAAGATGGCTCTCCCCTCTGGCTCCTGCCTCAAGCCACCTGGTGGAGCAGTTAGGTTTACTCGGGACTAACAGGAGAGAGAGAGAGAGAGAGAGAGAGAGAGAGAGAGAGAGAGAGAGAGAGAGAGAACACGCCAGGGAGTGGGCTTTTATTGGGGAACAAGGAATTCAGGGGAAAATTCCATCCAATGAAGGTCGAGGGGGGCAGCATTCCAAGGTCAGGGTCAGTGATTGGCCTCAGGGTCAATGGTCAGTCACACCCCCACATGGACAGGCTCTCGAACCTGGAGAGGATGGGGATTAGCTCCGACACAGTTTGGCCAGAACGCCTCACACCCAATCAGGGATGTGCCCAATCACATGCCAGAATGGCTTCCCACAGCTTACTTTACTTAAATGGAAGCTATGCAGAG
Source organism: Marmota flaviventris (assembly GCF_047511675.1). Taxonomy (NCBI): domain Eukaryota; kingdom Metazoa; phylum Chordata; class Mammalia; order Rodentia; family Sciuridae; genus Marmota; species Marmota flaviventris. The sequence continues at coordinate 125,703,944 of NC_092518.1, forward strand.
TAAGCTCCTTCAATCTCTTCATGCTAATTCACAACTTCTATATATGTTCACCCATTTTTCTTTCTTTTTGCAGTGCTGGAGATGGCCAGTGCATGCTAGGCAAGTGCTCTACCACTTAGCTACATCTCTAGCCCCATGTTCACTCATTTAAAACTCTTCTTAAATATTCAAAAAAAAAAAAAAGCAGTTCCTTTACAATTCCAAGACTAATATCTCCATCTTTAACTGGGAATGTGTTCATTCTTACTTCCTCTAGGAACTCACTCTAATACTTATCCTTCTTTATAGCATTTTCAATCTTTGGTAAATAACTTCAGTTTTTTTTTTGTTGTTGTTGTTGTTGTTTGTTTTATTCTTTTTCCTAAAAGCATGCTAAGATTTTCTGATCCTTAAATAAATGATCCTTGCCTTAACTTTTCTAACATTCTGAATTATTCTTCTACTTTTATATTATACAAAAATGTGGAAGACATCCATCAAAAGAAATAGACCTGGCCCGAAATTTTTAAGCCACCTAAACTACACAGGCTTGGGTCTCATATGAGTATATTAATGATAATAAAGGAGAGTTGAGTACTTTTAATGATGAAGGTATCCCATAATTCCCACTTTTGACCCTATTTCATTCTACCTCTGCCTGGGTTTTCCTCTCATTTTAAGTATGATGCCTGTCCTGTAGACTGAATCACTATTTTTTACTTCATCTCTGTTATCTCTGAGAAATCCCTCTGACTCTTCTCATATTCTCATTTATTCTTTGGACAGTAGTATTATGCAAAATAACTAAAGGTATCAGTTTCTTTGTCAAACTTCCTTTGGAGAAATTGTTCTACAACAAGTAGGTAAAGTAGCATTTCACTCATCTGGCTTGAGAAGGAAAAGGTTTCTGCAACAAAATATATATTATTCTGACTTATGTGATACAGCTATTACTACTGGCTATTTTTATTGAATAGTACCAGCTAGGAGGCACCAATGTAAGCCTATTAGTATTGACTCACTTAATTGTCACAAAAACCTTTAAAGTGGGTTTCATTGCTATCTCAATATTATATAGAAGTAAACTGAGTCACATAATTATTAAAGCCTTTGCTCAAGATCATGCACAGCTGATAATGGGAGAGAAGGGATTCTAAACTGTTTATCTCTAAAAGCTATGTTATTCAGGCAAACTTTATAATGAGTTTGTACACAGCTTAAGGAAAAGCTCTTAACCACTTCAATTATCAGTTAATATAAACCTTTCAAAACTGTAGAATATCTCTTCATAGCCTTATGTTCAAAGAAGAAAATAATTAATAATCAAGACAATATCTTCCTGGGTTGCCCCTTCTGATGATTGAATTCGATAATCAATAGTCTCAAGTGATGCCAATATATCTAAGTGTACCAACCAGAAATGAAGTCACAAATACCATGATATTAAATATATGTTATAAGTATTTTAAGTCTCAAGAACCATGGTTTGAGGATAGCCACTAATTTTTAAGCTTGATAACTTTCATCATAAATTAGATTTATTTAAATGACTATGTAAATCACTGATATCTTCTTAAAGAACTTTTTATTTAATATGTGACTTTTTATTTAATATTCACTGATGTAATTGGCTATAACAGAACTACTGATTGAAAACACTTTTGCAAAGGTCCAATGCTATATAACTATAAGAAAAAGCCCAAAAGATTTTAGAAAGATTTTCTCTACTGTATTAGTTTTATTCAGTGTAATTCATGGCCAAAGGGAGGCCTGTTTAGATGTTTCCAAAGAAGAAAAATTAGTGAAGAATTTTATAACTAACTCAAAACAATCCCTTATGTTTATATGGTATTTTAAATTGTGTAAAGAAATTTTAATTCCTTTATTAAAATTAAAGCTCTGAATTTTGCTTTGGTGAACAAATTCTATAAATTTTTTCTTCCATTTTAAAATGTACCTATTTTTGCCTTGACATTCAGAAGGTCTAAATTAAATTGAATTATCAATTATGAAAATAAGAGGAACTTCTTATTCCTTACCTCTATATTTTTCTGACCTTTCCTCCTTAATTTGTTCATTTTAAAGTATTTAGCTGTCTAAAGTGTTTTGATTTTAAGTTCTCACAATTTCTTTGGGAAGTATGTGAAATATAAATTCCAAGTTAATAAAATAATAATTTTTTCCTCCTCGCTAAATGGTAAACTTAACAACTAATTAATGATCATATAAAAACCAATCTAATCCCAGTATTGCACCAATCAAAAAAGACCTGCTTCTTCACACTATTATAGAAAAGAAAAACTCAGAGCAACATGATACACTCAACAACAACTTATACCATATTAAGATAATTTCATGATTCACATTTTTGGCCACTGGTTTTGTTAGCTATCAATATGTCATAAATATATTTCCATGTAATTATATGGGTGTCTACTTATTTATTCAGTGTGATAGGGTACAGAGAGATATGCATGGTGGGAATTTGAGGTTAAGGGAATGATTCTATAAAATGGGCCTACTGTGCTGACCCCAACATGATTTCTTTTCCAAGAAGCAATTTATCTGTAGACCTGCCTGGCTTAAATGAATAGGATATGTCACATTAATAGAACTCTACCTGTTATATGCAGGAGAAATGCAGACCAGAAACAAGGTGGAACAAAGTAACCCAAGTTACCCTAAAACGGGGAGACTTTTGTGACCCTTTCACAGACTAGATTCTGAAACTCAGGGAGATAAAGATGATTCCTTCTAACCTGTAAAAATATATGATAAAGATTTTAATTAGAATCAATCAGCATGGACCAAAGTGACCTAGAGTTGCCATGGCAGTGAGTACTTGAAAGACTGATGTCATCTTGCTCTCAGTCCAAAGTCAAGAGGTGGACCTGGGTGGGACTCTCTGTAAACTTCTTTGTTATCACTAATAAACCTGGAGTTCAGAAGAGGCACACCTTTCCTCTCCCCTCTAAGAGAACCTGCTCTCTCTCTTGAGAATATCCCTCATTTTCCTATCCCTTAATAAACTCATGCCAATTATTCTGAGTGACATGTCTGAATTTTTTCTGAGTTGATTGCAAGAAACAAGGTTTGTAAAGGGGGAGATCCTTCACACTGCCTCAGTTTCCCATAGACTTCTGTAACACTATCAGATGCCTTCCCACATCACAGGAATACTCTCTTCTCACTTAAATAATTCATACTCCATTCACTCTTCCCTTCCTTATTGTCCATTAATTTTATTCTTCAAATTTGTGAGCCAAAACCCCGAAGGAAATTGGCAAGGCCTGCAGCTTATACAAAACCTATCTGCCAGCAGAAGCAGGGAATCTAGGTTCATCTCAAAACTCAGGTTTCAGGGGGATTAAGGAAATTAGTGTAATTCAAATCCAGAAAGAAGAATGGTGGAATATGAAGCCACAGAGATAGTCTGTCAAAAGATCATACTGGGCCCTATAGACCTGTACAAGGGGTGTGAATTCAACTCTGAGAAAGACAGAAACCATTGGAAGATTAAAAGAAAACAAAAAACATGATCTTTGTTCCAGCTGATTGGTGGAATATAGACTTAGGGGAGGACAATAGAACAAAGGCAGAATTCGGGGGGGGGTACTTAGGAAGAAAGATGATATTGGTATGAAGCAGAATTGTGCTAGTGACACTTGTTAAATTATGGATATATTTTGAAGATAATTCAAACATAATTTGCTGCCAGTTTAGATATGGAATTTGAGAGAATGAAGTTATGCAAGGCATAGACATTCAAAACTCCAGAATTGTTATGGGGATTATTTTAAAGCAGAGATGAGATTCAATAAAGACAAAAAAAAGCCTTTTAAGATCTTGCCCTTTCTGACTAAAGGGAGAAAAGAATGCCATGTATCCTCTCTTTCTGGGCAACTTCACATATTTCTACCTGCCAGAAATCCCTTAGCTAGATTTTTCCAGCCAGGAAGTCCACTAGTGACTACATAAACTATCATCATGTCTCTTATCTCTTCTTTGTTCCTCTAAAATCCTGTTCATCTATCCCTAAAAACAAAACATAACAAAAACATTTGTTGTCCTCTTGGAAGCCTTTTCTTCCTCCAGTCTCTTATCTCTAATTAATTAGTGAGCTCTGTGTGTGTGTGTGTGTGTGTTTCTCATATGCATATGAATAAACTTTAACTTTTCTCTCTTTAATCTGTTGTCAGTTTAATTTGAAGACTCCCAACTGGGGAACTGTAGAGGAATTTTTTTTCTACCAAAAGATTATAAGGTTTTTGGTCTAAGTAACCTCTAAGAGATAGAGTTGCCATCATAGTGACTGCCAAACTTAAGTTCCAGTAGGTTAAAGGTAAAGGGTTAAATGATCAGGTAAATTTGAAATTTGTATTAAATATCCTGGTAGAAAAAAATCAAGGAAATAATGAGAAGAAACCAGTAAAGAACAATAGATGAGGAAGGAGGATGTAGTCCTGAAGTCAAGTGAACAAATTGATTCACTCACACTTCAGATAGAGCCCTAATATCCAGAGTATACAAAGAACTCAAAAAATTAGACAATAAGAGAACAAACAACCCAATCAACAAATGGGCCAAGGACCTGAACAGACACTTCTCAGAGGAGGACATACAATCAATCAACAAGTACATGAAAAAATGCTCACCATCTCTAGCAGTCAGAGAAATGCAAATCAAAACCACCCTAAGATACCATCTCACTCCAGTAAGGTTGGCAGCCATTATGAAGTCAAACAACAACAAGTGCTGGCGAGGATGTGGGGAAAAGGGTACACTTGTACATTGCTGGTGGGACTGCAAATTGGTGCAGCCAATTTGGAAAGCAGTATGGAGATTTCTTGGAAAGCTGGGAATGGAACCACCATTTGACCCAGCTATTCCCCTTCTCGGTCTATTCCCTAAAGACCTAAAAAGAGCATGCTACAGGGACACTGCTACATCGATGTTCATAGCAGCACAATTCACAATAGCAAGACTGTGGAACCAACCTAGATGCCCTTCAATAGATGAATGGATAAAAAAACAAATGTGGCATTTATATACAATGGAGTATTACTCTGCATTAAAAAATGACAAAATCATAGAATTTGCAGGGAAATGGATGGCATTAGAGCAGATTATGCTAAGTGAAGCTAGCCAATCCCTAAAAAACAAATGCCAAATGTCTTCTTTGATATAAGGAGAGTAACTAAGAACAGAGTAGGGTCGAAGAGCATGAGAAGAAGATTAACATTAAACAGGGATGAGAGGTGGGAGGGAAAGGGAGAGAGAAGGGAAATTGCATGGAAATGGAAGGAGACCCTCATAGTTATACAAAAGTACATACAAGAGGAAGTGAGGGGAAAGGGAAAAATAATACAAGGGGGACAAATGAATGTCAGTAGAGGGGGCAGAGAGAGAAGAGGGGAGGGGAGGGGAGGGGAGGGGAGGGGAGGGGGGATAGTAGAGGATAGGAAAGGCAGCAGAACACAACAGACACTAGTATGGCAATATGTAAATCAATGGATGTGTAACTGATGTGATTCTGCAATCTATATATGGGGTAAAAATGGGAGCTCATAACCCACTTGAATCAAAGTGTGAAATATGATATATCAAGAACTATGTAATGTTTTGAACAGCCAACAATAAAAAATTTAAAAAAAATTAAAAAGAGTAAAAAAAAATAAAAAATAAAATTGTAATTGTGTACAATGTCATTAATAGGTCAAGTGAAATTAAAATTGAGAATGGACTGATTAATATGCAAATGTGGCACACACTAGTGACCTTGACAGACACTGTTTTAATGGAGTTATGATAATAGATGTCTCTGGAGAAGGAAGAGCTGACATCTCTTTCAAGAATTTTACATGAATTGGAGTAGCTTAAGAAGGATGGCGACAATGTGTATTTGTATGAAGATGTATGTATTTAACAATGAGAGAAACAAAAGCGTACTCACTGACAGGAATGCTCCCTGGATAATGAAGATGAATGGAAAAGAAAAGGGGAGAATAGTTAGAGATTATCTTGAGTTGGTAAATGGAGATGGGATTAGTGCATGATGAAAACAGAGCACATGGTTAAACATGCTGGTAGTTTTGAAGGTATGATGGTGAGTTCTTGAGAAAACAGAGTTCTTATTATTTCAATTTTCCCAGTGAAAAACATAGTAAGGACATTATATCAAGAGTTGTGATGAGGAAAGAGGAAATAGGGAGGAGAAGAGGACATGATAATTGAGTGAAAAAGAAAGCATGATTCTCAGCCTTATTAAGGATCTAATTAATTTGATTATCATTTATTTAAAATGCTCATCAGCAGAGTGATATGTTTTTCTTTGGGCATGTTCAGCTTAGGAAAAAAAATCTATACATTTTCTAATCTTTTCTAGTTTTACATAAGGAAAAAACATCTTCAAATGGTGGGATACAGGACATTCAGTCTCCAATAGTGGTTTTTCATCTCCTAATTTTGTGCCCAGTACACTGATATGTCCTATTAAAATTGTTTTAAAACTGTTGAAATTTTTCAGGTGTATGGGGTCATTTTCTTCCTTTTGATTTATTTAGTCTTTCCCTAAAAGTCCTGTTGCAGGGCTTCCTCAAATACCTGGTTAACCTTGATTGCTCATTCACATTTCAAAATGAAATAATGGATAAGTATGAGATTTGCCACCTAGGCTGATACAGTGAATTCCCTGTCTTGCTTTATATTGACTAGGGTCAGATAAAACCATTATACCAGAATGAATAGTGTTTTATTACAGAGAAGTTCATAATCTTGGTTGAACAGTGGACATACTTGGGAGACTTTTGAAAATTGTTCATGCAGGTATTTTCCCCTGAGATTCTGGTTTAGGTATCTTCTTCCATGTAGGAATGCATACTACAATACAGATGAGTGTGATCTAATTAAAGGTACATCTGCAAATAATTTCAAATATTAATAATAAAAACTTCAATAGGCCTCACAATTAAACATTTTATGTTTCAGATATACTAAACTATATTTACCAGTATTTCTTCCAATGCCATTCTACAGAAATTGTTTTTTTTTTTCTGGGATTTCAGGTAAAAAAATATCCAAAACTTGAAAACAAAGTTAAGCACACACTGGACATGATTTTAGAGATTATACCTGATAAAGTATGTCTTAAGCATTTTTGTATTTTAAAAATCAAACAGGGGCTGGGGCTGGGGCTCAGCGGTAGCACTCTTGCCTGGCATGTGTGAGGCACTGGGTTTTATTCCCAGCACCACATATGAATAAATAAAAACATAAAGGTCTATCAACAATTAAAAATATTTTTAAAAGTTTAAAATATCAAAAATTACTTTTTTATGTCATACTGTCTGCCAGTTGGAAATTGATAGGACCTTTATCTTTCAAAAATCAGTTTTAGTTGCTAGAGGTAGTGGTAGTCAGTTTTCTATTACTGTAACAAATACTTGAAATAAATAGACTTCAAAGGAGTGTTTTAATCAGAACAAAAGACCTGACAATTAGAGGAGAAATATTTAATATGGCCCATGGTTTCAGAGGCCTTAGTCCATAGATAACAAACTCTAATACCTCTGGGTCAGACATGAAGCAGAACATCATGGCAGAAAGGAGTGGAGGAAAAAAGGCAGCTCATGACATGTCATTCAGGAAGCAGAGAGAGCTGTCCTCACCAGGGACAAAATATAAACACCAAACGCACACCCCCAGTGACCTACTTCCTCCATCCACACTCTACTTGCCTAAAGTTACCACCTAGTTAATCCCCATCAGTGGATTATTCCACTGATTAAGTTACAACTCTTATAATCTAATCATTTCACCTCTGAACATTCTCGCATTGTTTCACACCTTAGCTTTTGGCTCATGGTTGGATCTATTGGATTATGAGCCTATACAGAGACAGAATGTCATGGCCAGAGCATATAGTGAAGCCAAGCTATTCATCCTTTGGCAACCAAGAAGCAAAAAGAAAAGGGAATCCTCAATCTCCTCATTTCCTTCTATTAGGCCCTATCTCCTAAAGTCTACACCACCTATTAATAGTATCACATGCTAAGGATGAAGCTTTATAAAACCCAAACCGTAGCAGGTTGTTTATACATTGAGTCTACAGTTCTGTAGTCACTTTCATTTTAAAGGTTTGAAAATGTTGTCTTGACAAGTGTACCACTGTTTATGCCCGAAAGTCTGGAAAATGACAAAGATGAGAAAAAGGAGTGAACTTGCAGATGTCTGGGAGTGTTTATTTCAGAAAAGCTGTTAACTGCTGGCTGTCAAGTTTCAGAGAAATTAGTCTCAACAAGTGGTCTGAATCACTAATGTTTCAAGAATGGTGAACCCCTGTATTCTCTTTGCGGGGGGTACTGGGAATTGAACCCAGGGGTTCCTTACCAATGAGCTATATCCCCAGACCTTTTCTTAATTTTTTGAGGCAGGGTCGTGCTAAGTTGCTGAGGCTGGTGTTGAACTTGCAATCCTCCTCTCTTAGCCCCAAGTCTCTGAGATAACTGACATGTGCCACAGCACCTAGCTTGTATTCTTGCTTTAAATGACTTAGGTTGAGCGATTCTGCAGTCTAAGGGTTCTATTTATTTGTAGAAAATCTTATTTTTCTTTCATTTCTTCAATTATTTATTTTGAGAATAAGAAATATCTGTCTTTGTAGAAGTTGTTCCTATGTACATAGTTGTGTTGACATTTATATTTATATTGTGTCCATCATCCTATACACTAACAAAGTCTTTATCTCCAGAGAGAAATTGACTATTTCCAATGATCTGCTTGTGTTTATAGCCCAATGTATCTGTGAATAGCTTCTTGAGAGGCATTCATGCCTACTGAGTGTGTGAGTCTGTCATTTGTCTGTGATATAAGAAAATAGAACTCAAAGACAGATTTATGATCACAGAATGGAAAAGTAAATTGGTAGAAAGCTAATAATCAGTCATCATAAAATTGTACTATAAAAATTTATTTGAATCATTTAATTTATTAGTAAGTAAATGCATAATTATATTTGGACCCACATGATAAATATGTGATCAGATTATTACTAATCAAGGTAAATGCTTGGACATAAGAAAATTGTTTGATCATTTCAGTTTATGAACACTTAACATGCTTCCTCTGTGATTCATTACACCATAGAAGTTAATACAAGCTGTGACAGTGTGGATCTCCCTAAAAGCAAATCTCAATGAGAGATACTTTCTGCAAAATCTTAATTTTAAAGATGATTTCAGGAAGCATTGTGAGAGAGTAGGGGATATGTACTCAATCCCATTGTCACTCTGAGAGCCAAAGAACGGGGCTATGTATACACTAACTCCTTTTACTTTGGATTGAGTATAGCCCTGAGGTATTGACACCCCAGAACACCTGGCTGACCCCACAGACAGGCTGAATATGCTCCAGTGGCTAGAATATGACCTCAGGCAAAGAGATAGAAAAAGCTGTCTACATGCACAAAAACTATGTACATGTAGTGAACTCCAATATAGAACAAAGTGATATGGGAAGGGCAATTAAGCATTTGCTCAGAAACTAATACTTAATTTTTTGTAAGACTTGGGTTTGTCTTTCATATGGAAAGCCTGATTAATTTGAACTTTTGAAGTATTTCAAAAGTTTTTTTTTTTTTTTTACATTTTATGGCAGATAATTGAACATTGTTTGCATAATATATTGAATTATAATTACAGTGTTTTTAAATCAATGATCATTTCTTACAAACTTTAAACAATTTCTACTTTCACTGTTCATTTAAATTTGTAAATGTCATCTCCTGGACAAATTTTTAATATCAATGATGTTTGTGTTGCTCTATTATGTCAACTCAAATATAATTGCCAAGTTTATCAAATGACTGTAAGGGTTAAAAGTAATATTATATTGACTTCAGTGATAAGAAAATGTCAGTAACCCAGAAACATTTTAAATGTACTAAAATTTATAGAAATAGAGAAAGTACAGGAGATCATGTAAGGCCTTTACTTATTTATACCTCTCTGTTTTGTAAAGCTCTAATTAAGATGGAAAATTCACTGTGACTTACATGTTGCCTTATACTTAGAACATTAACTATATTTTGATACTAAAGATGAGAATTTTCAAATAATTTTGCCATCTATTGTCATCTATATACTCATATATATATATATATATATATATATATATACACATTAATGTATGTATATATATACATATATATACATTAAAAAGTGGAAGTAATTTATATATCACAGAGAAGAAGGACTTGACAGTTTATAATTGACTTAAAGTGTTCAATCTCCTCTTAATGAAAGAATATTAGTATTTTTGTGGCCTTCTGTGTAATAATCCCATATGGCAGATATTGTTTATGTATATGTATATGTTTAATATAGACAGTATTTATACTACCACTAGAAACACTGATTTTCACTAATACAAAGTTATTAGCTATTTTTCACAGAGGTCATTTATCAGTTTGAAGGTCCCTACTACGCATATTTTGGTAAAAGACTTTAACATTAATGGATTCTGAAGTTTGACAAATATTTTCTCTGTGAGATTTTTTTCATTTTATTTTTTTAACATGGCAAATTACAGTGATCCAGTATTTTTTTTTCTTTTTTATCTTATGTAATTGTTTTTGATACTGGGGATCAAACTCAGGGAAGCTTTACCACTGAGCTATATCTGCAGCACTTTTTATTTTTATTTCTAGCAGGGTCTTGTGGAGTTGCTGAGGCTAACCTCAAATTTAAAATCATCCTAGCTCAGGCTCTAAGTCCCCTTTTATATTGTTTTACAAATTACAGGCATATGCCACCATGCCTGGTATATTCATTTTTAGATGTTAAACAATGAATTCTTGTGATTAAACCCTTCTTGGTCAGTATTCATTAACCCTTTATATATTGTTATTTATTTGACATCTTATAAGAATATTTTATCTGTATTCATGAGGGATAGTGGTTTAAACTTTTTAAAATTTTTGTAAGTCTTGGTATTAAGGATATATTAACTCATGAAAAAATGAGAAGCAATCCATCTATTTTCTGAAAAAAAATATAAAACTGGCAATATTTTTCTCTAAATGTTAGATAGAATTCACCAGCAGGATTTCTTAAGGAAGAGGTTTGATGAATTAAGTTTCTTTAATTAATATAAGGCTACTCATATTTGTTTACAAAGATGTTAATATTTGTTATTTTTAAAAGTTTTTTGGTTATTTTTCCAAGGATACCAAATTTTTGACAAAAAGTCAGGTTATTCTCATATTATCTTTTAATATTTATAAGGTCTCTATGGTAATGAACACTTTTTCCATTCTGGATATTGGTGATTTGCATTTTCTCAATTTTTTCATCAGTCTACTTAAGAGTTTGTCAATTTTGTTAACTCTCTCAAATAACCACCTTTAGGATGTGTTAATTTTTTCTATTTTTAAAATATTTTATATTATCTTGTGTTTTCAGTTCTTATTACAATTTTCTTCCATGCCTTTATTTTGATTTTACTTTGTTCATATTATTCTAATCATTTTAAGGTGGAAACACAGATCATTGAATTAATTTTTTAAGTACAATCAGTTACAGCTATCATTTTTCTTCTAAGTCCCCCTTTTATTTGTTTCACAACTTTCGATATGCTGTTTTCATTACCATTTTGTTAAAAAACATATTTGTTTTAAACTTCCATAATAATTTAATCTTTAACCATTGAATTATAGAAAAGTGTATTTTTAAATTTCTTGGTATTTGAATATTGTTAAATGAATATGAATGTCTGGGGATGATTTCTATCCCTTTAAATCTGTGGAAATTCATTTTATGGCCCTGTGTTCTGTCTTCACAAACACAAAATATGCAGTTGAGGGGAAGGTATGTTCTATTGTAGTTGACATTAGGTCAAACTGGTTAATATTATTATTCAGATGTTCTATGTATTTATGGATCTTCTATCTGCTATCATTAATTGCTGATAGAGAAGTGTAAACATCACTTGTATTTACAGAATTTTCCAATTATCTCTTTAGTTCTGTTACTTTCTACATCATATATTTAAAAACTATTAAGTTTTATACTTATTTTTCATTGAAATGTATTCAAGATGAATTGTCTTCTTTATATTATGAAATGTTGTCCTTTTCTCTGGTAATATTCTTTGTCTTGAACTCCATTTGACCTTATTCTTAATGTTGCAAACATTTATACTTATTGCCTGCATAACATGCCTTTTTTCATATATTCTACTGTCAACAAAACCCTGTTTTCTTTTGTTTTTAATTTATTTATTTGTTCTAATCAGTATACATGATAGCAGAATGTATACACAAATGGAGCACAATTTTTGACTTCTCTGGTCGTACTGAAAGTAGGGTCACACCATTCATGCAATCATACATGTATCTAGGGTAATGATGTCCATCGTATTCAAGCATCATTTCTACTCTCATGTCCCCTCCTCTCCTCCCCTTTGCCCTATATAAAGTCCATCCACTCATCACCCACCACCATTATGGATTAGCATACACTTATCAGAAAAAAACATTTGGCCTTTATTTTTTTGGGATTGGCTTACTTTGATAAGCATGGTATTCTCTAACTATCCATTTACTTGCAAATGCCATGATTTTATTTTCTTTTATTACTGAGTAACATTCCATTGTGTATATATACCACAGTTTCTTTATCCATTCATCTACTGAAGAGCATCTTGGTTGGTTCCAGAATTTGGCTATTGTGAATTGTGCTGCTATGAACATTGATGTAACTGCATTACTGTAGTATGCTGTTTTTAAGTCCTTTGGGTATATACCAAGAAGTGGGATAGTGCCACCAAATGGTTGTTCCATTCCAATATTTTTAAGGAATTTCCATATTGCTTTTCAGATTGGCTGCATCAATTTTCAGTTCCACCAGCAGTGTACAGTATACCTTTTCCCCCATGTCCCCATCAGCACTTACTTTTGTCTGTATTCTTGATAACTGCCATTCTGACTGGCATGAAATGAAATCTTAGAGTAGTTTTGATTTGCATTTCTCTAAGTACTAGAGTTGATGAACATTTTTTCATTTATTTGTTGATTTAATGTATATCATCTTCTAGAAAGTCTATTTTCGTCTCCTTAGCCCATTTATTGATTTTCTGGTATTAAATTTTTTAAGTTCTTTATATATCCTGGAGATTAGTGCTCTATCTGATGTGCATGTGGCAAAAATTTGCTCTCAAAATGTAGGCTCTCTCTTCATATTACTGATTGTTTCTTTTTCTGAGAAGATTTATTAGTTTGAATCCTTCCCATTTATTGATTCTTGCTTTTATTTCTTGTGCTTTAGGAGTCTTACTAAGGAAATTAGGACCTAATCTGACATGAAGAAGATTTGGATGTACTTTATCCTCTCTTAGGTGCAGGGTCTCTGGTCTAATTCCTATGGCCTTGATCCACTTTGAGTTGATTTTTGTGCACAGTGAGAGATACAGGTTTAGTTTCCTTTTGCTGCATATTGATTTCCAGTTTTCCAAGCACCATTTGTTATAGAGGCTATCTTTTCTCTACTGCGGTTTTGGTGTCTTTGTCTAGTATGAGATAATTGGATTTACCACTGAGCTACATCCCCAGCACTTTTATTTTTGAGTTGTAGTTGGTCACAACACCTTTATTTTATTTATTTATTTTAATGTGGTGCTGAGGATTGAGCCCAGGGCCTTGCATGGGCTAGATGAGCACTTTATTGCTGAGCCACAATCCCAATCCCCTAGCATTTTTAATTTTTATTTCCAGCAGGATCTTGCCAAGTTTATGAGGCTGATCTTGAATTTATAATCATCCTCCCTCACCGTCTGAAGTCACTGGGATTACAGGCTGGTATGAGATAACTGAATTTATGTGGGTTTGTTTCTGTGTCTTCTATTCTGTACCATTCTTCTACATGTCTATTTTCATGCTGATACCATGCTGTTTTTGTTACTATAGCATTGTAGTATAGTTTAAGTTCTGGTATTGTTATGCCCGCTGCTTCTATCTTCTTATTAAGGATTGCTTTCTGTATTCTGGGTCTCTTATTTTTCAAATGAATTTCATGATTGCTTTTTCTATATCTACAAGGAATGACATTGGAATTTTAAATAGAATTGCATTAAATCTGTATAGGGTTTTGGGTAGTATTACCATTTTGACAATATTAATTTTGCCTATCCAAGAACACGGGAGATATTTCCATCTTCTAAGGTCTTCTTCAGTTTCTTTCTTTAGTGTTCTGTAGTTTTCATTGTGTACCTCTTTCACCTCTTTTTTAAAGTTGATTCCAAAGGTTTTTTTTTTTTTTTGGGGGGGCGGAGCCTATTGAGAATGGGATAGTTTTCCTAATTTCTTTTTCAGAAGATTCATTACTGATGTATAAAATGCATTTGGTTTTGTATATTGATTTTATATCCTGATATTTTGCTAAATTCATGTATTAATTCTACAAGTTTTCTGGTGGAATTTTTTGGATCCTCTTAGAATCATGTAATTGGCAAATAGTGATAGTATGAGTTCTTCTTTTCCTATTCACATCCCTTTAATTTATTTTGTCTGTCTAATTTCACTGACCATAGTTTCAAGGACTATGTTGAATAGAAGTGGTGAAAGAGGGCACTCCTATCTTGTTCCAGTTTTTAGTGGGTATTCTTCCAATTTTTCTCAATTGAGAAAGATGTTGGCCTTGGGTTTAGTATAGATAGCTTTTACAATGTTGAGGTATGCTCCTACTATCCCTGAATTTTCTAGTGCTTTGAACAAAAAAGGGTTCTGTATTTTGTCAAATTCTTTCTCTGCATCAATTGATATAATCATATGATTCTCATCCTTAAGTCTATTGATATGAAAAATTAGTTTACTGATTTCCTTATGTTGAGCCAAACTTTCATCCCTGGAATTGATCATGATAAACAATATTTAATATGTTTCTGTATGCAATTTGCCAGAATTTTATTGAAAATTTTTGCATCTATATTCATTAGGGATATTGGTCTCATTTTTTTTCCTTGATGTGTCTCTGTCTGGCTCTGTCTGGTTTTGGTATCAGGATAATACTAGCCTCATAGAATAAGTGTGGAAAGATTTTCTCCTTTTCTATTTCACGGACTAATTTGAGGAGTACTGATGTTAATTCTTCTTCTTTTTTAAAAAATATTTTTATTTTTTAGTTGTAGTTGGACACAATACCTTTATTTTACTCTTATATTTTTATGTGGTGCTGAGGATCGAACCCAGGGTCTTGCACATACGAGGCGACTGCTTTATCACCAAGCCACTACCCCAGCCCTGTTAATTCTTCTTTGTAGGTCTTGTAGAACTTGGATGAGAATCTATCTGGACCTGGGCTTTTCTTGGTTGGTAGGCTTTTATGGCATCTTCTACTTCCTTACTTGAAATTGTTCTGTTTAAATCGTATATATCCTCCTGGTTCAGTTTGGGTAGATCATATGCTTCTAGAAATTTGTTGGTGTCCTCGAAGTTTTCTATTTTATTGGAGTATATATTTTCAAAATAGTTTCTAATTTTCTTCTGTATTTCAATAGTGTCTGTTGTGATATTTTCTTTTTCATCATGAATTTTATTAATTTGAGTTTTGACTCTCCTTTTTGTTAGGGTGGAGAGTCAAAACTCAAATTTGACTAAGGATTTGTCAATTTCATTTATTCATTCAAAGAAACAGCTTTTTGTTTTGTCAATATTTGATTTTTTGTTTTGTTTCAATTTCATTGATTTTAATTTTCCTGTGTTCTTCACTTTTGATGTTGTTTTTTTTTTGTAGGACTTTGAGCTGTAATGTCAGATTGTTTATTTGTTGACTTTTTCTTCTTTTAATGAATAAGCTCAATGCAATAAACTTTCCTTTTAGCACAGCCTTCATAGTATCCCAGATATTTTGATATGTTATATCAATGTTCTCATTTACCTCTAAGAATTTTTTTTTATCTCCTCCCTGATGTCTTGGTTATCCATGTGTCATTCAGTAGCATATTATTTAGTCTACAGGTGTTGGAGTAGCTTCTATTCTTTTAATTTTATCATTGATATCTAATTTCATTCCATTATTGTCAGATACAATGTAGAGTAGTATTTTTTTTTTTTTGTATTTGCTAAGAGTTGCTTTATAGTATAACATATGGTCTATTTTGGAGAAGGATCCTTGTGCTGCTGAGAAGAATGTGTCTTTGCTTGTTGATGGAAGGTATAGTCTATATATGTCAGTTAAGTCTAAATTATTGATTGTATGATTGAGTTCTACAGTTTCTTTGTTTAGTTTTTGTTTTGAAGATCTATCCAGTGATGAGAGAGGTGTGTTAAAGTCATCCAGTATTATTGTGTTGTGTTATATTTGATTCTTGAAGTTGAAAGGGTTTGTTTGATATATGTAAATGCCCCATTGTTTGGGGAATAGATGTTTATGATTGTTATGTCTTCTTGATGCATGGCTCCCTTAAGCAGAATGAAATGCCATTCTTTATCCCTTTTCCCTATCTTTGGTTTGAAATCCACTTTATCTGATATGAGGATGGAAACCCCTGCTTGTTTACTTGGTCTATGTGAGTGGTACATTTTTTCCTACCCTTTCAACTTCAGTCTGTGAATGTCTTTTCCTATGAGATGAGTCGCTTGATGGCAGCATATTGTTGGGTATTTTTAAATCCAATCGGGCAGTCTATGTCTTTTAATTGATGAGTTTGGCCATTCACATTCAGGGTTATTATTGAAAGGTGTTTTGTATTCCCAGTCATTTTGGTTTATTTTTGGTTGTTAACTTTACTTGGTTTCTCTTGATTGGCCTTTTCTTTAGTGTAGTTTCTCCCCTTTCAAATTTTCATTGTTGTTTTTCATTTTCTCCTCATGAATATTTTGCCAAGAATGTTCTGTGTTACAGGATTTCTTCTTGCAAATTCTTTTTTTAAAGTATTGTTTAGTTGTAGATGGACACAATACCTTTATTTATTTGTTGGTTTATTTGTTTATTTTTATGTGGTGCTGAGGATCAAATCCAGTGTCTCACACCTGCTAGACAAATACTCCACCACTGAGCCTCAACCCCAGCCCCTGCAAATTATTTTAATATTTGTTTATCACGGAAGGTTTTTATTTCATCATCAAATATAAAACTTAGTTTTGCTGGATACAAGATTCTTGGTTGGCATCCATTTTCTTTCAGAGCTTGGTATATGTTGTTCCAGGATCTCCTGGCCTCAAGGGTCTTGGCCAAAAAATATGCTGAGATCCAGGTTAGTAACCCCCAATGTGTAATCTGATTCTTCTCTCATGCAGCCTTTAAAATTCTATCCTTATTCTGTATGTTAGTCATTTTCATTATAATGTGCCTTGGTGTAGATCTGTTGTGATTTTGTACATTTGGCTCCTGTAAGCCTCTTGTATTTGATTTTCCAATTCATTCTTCATGTTTGAGAAATTTTCTGATATTATTTAATTGAAGAGATTGTGCATTACTTTGGTTTGAAACTCTGTCTTCTTCTATCCTGATAAATATTAGATTTGGTCTTTTGATATTACCCCATAATTCTTGGATACTCTATTCATGGTTTCTTATCATTTACACTATGTTGTCTACTTTATTTTCCCGATTATATATTTTCTCTTCGTTGTCTGAGGTTTTGTCTTCTAAGTGGTCTAGTCTGTTGGTAATGCTTTCTATTGAGATTTTTACTTGGTTTATTTTTCCTTCATTTCAAGGATTTCTGTTAGGTTTTTCTTCAAAAATCTCTCTTTCAGAAACTAATCTTTTGCTACCTGTATTTGCTCTCTTATCTCTTTATTGGAGTGATTAATAATTGTCTGTATTTATTCTCTTATCTCTGTTGGAGTGATCAAATTTGCCTGTATTTGCTCATTTACAACCTTTTTTAATTCACAAATCATTTTAATTATGTACATTCTGAACTCTTTCTCAGTCATTTCATTGACTATGCTGTCAACGGATTCTATTTTTGTAGTATCCTGGTTTGTTTGGGGCACTTTTCTCCCTTGTTTTTTCATGCTGTCTATGTGTCTTCCTCTCTTCCAGTGAGATCTGTGGTATTGCAGTTTCTATCCTATAATCTTGTAGTGTCCCTGCAGGTTAGGAATACTTTGGTGCTAAAGAGGATATCAATATTTACAGCACCCAATGCAACTAAGATTCAGCCATAAATTAATTAGCTTCTATTTATTTGCCACAGATATGATGAGTATGATTATCTTGTATCATATAGCCAGTAGGTTTGCATAAGGGTTTACAGTTTCTTGTGGTGGACAGAGAGAGAAGGGTGGTAAGATGTGATGTCTATCAGGTAGGATGTGAGAATATAGAGGTATTAGAATATAGGACTAGTGAAAGGGTAATCAAAATAACTTTGCTGTTAGCCAGAGGAAAATAAAGAAAGAGGCAACACCATGCAAGGCTCCCTGTTGCCTCTGCAACAGGATAGTGACTGTTAGTGTACCTAGTAGGAATAATTCTGGTGCAATGGGGCCCACAGGGACATTGGTGATGGTCTTCCATGTCCTCGTTTATGTCCCTAGATGGAGGCAGCTATATCCCCAGTTGGTGGTGGCAGTAGTGTCAAACCTATAGGTACCTTGCTGTTGGGCTTCCAGGCCTCAGTTGGTGTCCCAAGATGGAATCTGACCCAACTAAAGGTGATGGAAGTGGCAGCAGAGGTAACCCAAGATGGCAGTGAAGGTGTCTCAAGATGGAGGAAACTGCTTTCAGAAGAGAGGCAGAAAGGGTAGTCTGTGCAATGGTGTTGGGCAGCCTGTTCAGTGATGGCACGTTGTGGCATGTGGTACTTCAGTGACCAGATACCTCCTGGCCCTGTCTATTGTCCCACAGTAGAGATTGCCACATGGAAAGTGATATGGCAGTGGCTGCAGTGTCCCAAGATGGAGTTTGTTTGGGTGCAGTCACATGGTGGTGGATAGGGAATTGTGCAGTTTTCCTCTCCATGCAGGCATGGTATTCCTCTCTGTGTGAGGGGATACTTGGTGGTTCTTGCTTTCAAATGTTTTTATCAGCAGTAATGTAATTGAATTTTGTTTCTCAATCTATTCTGAATATTCCTATATTTTTTACAAACAGTCTTATTGATGTATTATTCACATATCATGCAATTCAGTCATTTAAAATGTATAATTCAATGGTTTGGGAATGTTCATTATTATTTTGTGTGGATGTATATAATATGTATATATCATTTGTCCTTTTAATAATTTTTAGTGTACAATTTTGTGATATTAACTACATTCATAGTGTTGGACAACCATAATACTATTTATAAAACTTTTGTATAATCTCAGATAGAAACTCTGTAACCATTAAACAGTGACCCCTTAAGTTTCCTTACACCTACCTCTGTTAAACTCTCTATAACCTTATGACTCCAAGAATTTACATATTTCAGTGTTCACTTAGATTGTAGCATGAATCAGAACTTCAGTCATTTTTATACTTGAACAACATTCTGTTGTATATTAATCTATACAACATTTTGTTAATTTATTTATCTGATGATGGAAATTTGAGTTGTTTCCACCTTTTGGCTATTGCGAGAAGCATTATAACACTGGAGTCAATATTTCCATACAAAAAGTCAGTTTGAATACCTATTTGCAAATCCTTTGGGTATATACCTAGGAGTACAATTGCTGGTCTGTAGGGTTATTCTATGCATAGCTGTCTGAGGAACTGTCAAATTCTTTTCCATTTTGCATTTCCAAAAACAATGGACAAAGGTTTCAATTTCTCCAAGACCCTGCCAAAACTTACTTTATTTTTTCTTCTTCATATCTCTATCTCTGTCTCTATCTCTATCTATATATCTTAGTAGCTGTGAAGTAGTATCTCACTGATGTTTTGATTTACATTTTCCTAATGGCTAATGATGTCAAACATCTTTTCATATGCTTATTGACAAAATGTGCATCTTATTTGGTGAAATGTCTATTCAATTTCTTTACCCACTTTTAATTGGGTTATTTAACATTCATTGAATTGGAGGATTTTAAAAAATATTTTCTATATATCAATCACATCAAATTTATGGCTTCCAAATATTTTCTCACATTCAATAGTTTTTTCACCTTTTGACAATGCCTTTTAATAAAAACTTTAAAAAAATTAGATGAAGTACAATTAATATACTTTTTTGTTGTTACTTATGCTGAAAGTCTGATATTGAAGAATCCATTACTGAATCCAAGGTCATGAAAATTTATGCCTAAATTTTCTTCTAAGAATGTAATTTTAGATATTATATTTAGCTCATTAATCTATCTTGAGTTAAATTTTGCATATGATATGAAGTAGGCCAAGTTCTTTTTTCCTTCTTTCATGGCTGGCCATGTTTTCACCCATAGTATGGAGCAACAGCTATGCTATAATCAATTACTAAAGTTAAAAGTTATCAGTACAATTTAGACATACATTGACTATCAGGGAAATGGTTCCCTGGTTTCATGAGGAAATGTAAACTATGAAAAGGTAACATTTTAACTCTATGGTTATTATAATTTGTAATAGCTAAAATAAAAAAAAATAAATTACAGTAATGGTTTCAATTCTGATATTGGACCAAGCTCAATTTTTTGTCAGTCTGAATTTCAATCATGAGTCTTAAAACTGTCCCCCAGGCAAAAATTCAGCTCAGATAAAATAGAGTTCCTCTGTGAACTCTGGTCATAATAAGGTAGTATTTTTAGGAGGGAAAAAAAAAGAAAAAAAAAAAACTCTACTGAACCCGGGGAGTATGGTAAGACATTGTCTCATTTTTTAAAATTGGTGTCATCAACTCTCAGAGGAATTTCTACTAAATTTGATTGGCATAACAACTAATTAAGGAGCAGTATATTTTGTTTTAAATATTTCAGAGTAGAAAAACATGTTTTATTTCTTATAGGATGCATAGCTCACTATGAAACTATCACAAATGTTTCATGATCCAGACACATAGTAGGTTATTCATGAAGGATGAGCCAGGTCACTAGATGGGAAGTTATTTTAAGTTTGGTACCTGATAATGGGGACTATACAACTCCTTTTTTTTTTGGTACCAGGGATTGACCTCAGGGACACTTGACCCCTGAGCTACATCCCCAGCCCTATTTTGTATTTTATTGAGTGACAGGGTCTCACTGAGTTGCTTAGTGCCTCGCTGTTGCTGAGGCTTGCTTTAAACTCGTGATCCTCCTACATGCATACCTCCTTTTATTGTTTATATTTTATATCTTAGCCTAATGTTGCAGGCCATTCCAAGCCCATGTTAAGTCCTAGGCTCAGACAATTATTCAGGATTAGTGGAAGAAATATCATTTTATATTCATCAATATGACTAGTAAGTACCAGTTTCTCCCACTAAGTTATAATCCCACTAAGCTGAGCCTCTGTCTCACATTTACTGCTGAATCTTCTAGACTTAACTCAATATCTTGAATATCATAGATATTCAATATATATCTGTGGAATGAATACATGAATCAAATAATCAATATATATGTATATATATATATATATGTGTGTATATATATATATATATATGTGTGTGTATATATATATATATATATATATATATATATATATATATATGGCAAGGGTACGGACTGTGGTTGTAGATGTTGAAAGTAGAAAATGCTGCCTTCTTTAAACTGATTTAAGAAGACAATAGAATAGTTTTACCATGCTTATAAAAGCATGTCATTTACATCCTATCTGTTTATGAGTTTCTTTATAGGAATATCTGGACACTTTTATCTCTAACTTCTAAATTCTAACTTGTTTTTCATTAAAAGAAAACAACTTAAAATCCACCATAAAAAGAGTATGCCAAATTCTACTGCTAGACAGACCATGTAAGAAAGAGAAACGTGAATGTGCCCTTTATGTGGATTTTCAGTAGAGAATGAAATATTGCTTTGAGCCTTCCAAATCTCTCTGTAATACAGTACTGACAGATCAGAAAGTTAATTCATAACCTTCCGATTTGTTTTGTTCCCAAAAATCAAAGAAAGAAGAAACTTGTCTTTAAAAACATGCCTGAATCATTCAGATATCTTTATATATATTTGTAAATGGTTTAATCCCATTTTCTCCTACTATTCCTTTTTATTGGGTATCTGTATATGTAATTAAAATAGTCCATTACTGTTCTGACATTAACAGCAGCCTGATACAGCTTTCTCTTTCAAAGGAATAACATCTCATTTGTCAATCAGCAATACCTAAAGGTATCTTTTAAAATTTGCTGAGCAGAACATACAATGAACTGCACATCACCCGTATCTATAGATTAAACTTTCAATCAAGAGCTACTAAGGGCTAAATCATTAAAAGAATGGCATAGCTTGTACACCACTATCCTGTTGAGGCTGTCCACATTTTTATAAGCTTACAGGAAAATTCACAAAAAGGAAAGAAAGAATAAGCCTATCCTTTTAGGAAAAAAGGCAAAGTTTTATATATATATATATATATATATATAAAAATAAAAAATGATGATTTTTATTCCAGAAAAAGTCTAACTATATAATTTTTTTATTAGATAAAACATATGCTAATACTCAAGTTTTCAAATATTCCTAAATTACAGAAAGAAAAATGAATGTTTAAGTACCTGGGATTCATTTATTATTCCTGTAAATAAGACTGGAATGTGTATTACTATAGTTTCTAATTTTTGTTATGAAATGGTTTCCTAAAGTCAAGTCTCCTAAAATTCACATGTAATGACAAGGGTAGCTAAAGAGGGATATGAGCATTTTTTTTAATGAAACAGAGAGACAATGCTGAATATAGGTGATTTCTGATGAACAAGTAGTGTAAAGTATATACCAAGCCTATAGACCATTAAGGAAAAGAAGACAGACAGTAATGGGCTCTGGAAATAAATATAGCAGCAGTCATGTATAAAAAGGAGTGTTGATTCCAATGAGATATATATATATATATATATATATATATATATATATATATATATATATATATATATATATCCTCTTCCTGTCAGAAAGTAGAGTTTAATCTTTTACCCCACTGAATATGGGTGAATTCAGTGTCCCTCTTCCCAGGAATAAAATATGGAAAGGGGGAACTAGTAGCATTATGGTGGAGAAACATGACAAAAATCTTTACTGAATAATGAAGGTTATTATTCCCAGTGATGAATGATTAAGTGTCTTTCCTATTACCTGATGTAATAGGAAAGACACTTTGTTTGAGCTATCTTCCTCCAAAATCCAATAACTCCTATCTAATCATGAGGAAGATATCAGATCAACAGAAAACATCATACATATACTTGACCAGACCTTTTAAGAACTGAAAGTCAGAAAAACAAGTGAAGATTAAGACTGTCACAGTCAGGAGAACCCAAGGAGCACATGATAATTAAATGCAATGTGCTAGCCTAGTTTGGATCCTGGAACAGAAAAAAGGGATTTAGTTGAAAAATTAATGAAGTCCAAACAAAATCTAGAAGTTTATTAATAGTAAACTTAGTTGCTTAGTTGTGATAAATATATTGTGATAATATAAGTTATTAACAGTTGTAGTGCTTGGCATATAGAACTCCTAACTAATTTTACAACTTTTATGTAAAACTAAAATTATTCCGAAATAATGAATTTTTTTATTTTAAAAATAATGCTAAAACATTTTTTTATTCTTTTCCACCATCATTAAAATAAATTATAAGGTGTTTTTGTTTGGAAAAAAAGATGGGGTGGGAGCACAATTAAGAGTTGCAGATGAATGGTGCATAGGCTTTGCAGCCTGTTTGTACTCCTCTGGCTTAAAAAACAAATCTATTTTTTTCACAATTTTGGAGATTATAAAATTATATCAAGGTGTCAGCAAACTTAGTTCATTCTTAGGTCTCTCTCCTTAGCTTGTAGATTGCCATTTTCTCCTTGTGTCCACACATGGTCTTCTTTCTGTATGTATCTGTGTCTTATTCTCCTCTTCTAAGGAAACTAATCTGATTGGATTAGGGCCAAATCTAGTGATGTCATATAAATCCAATTACCTTATTAGTGTTCCATCTCTATATATGGACATATTCTAAGATGTTTGTGATCAAATTTTAACAGAAATTTTATAAGATGCAACTCAGTCTCTAACAGAGCCCACTGTACCTAGTTAGAAACTAGACTACTTCCTTGTTGCAAGGAGACTTTAGGCAAGTCAAATTGTTTCAGCTCTTTTTATTCTTCTGTTAAAATCTCTAAAATAGACATAATAAAATTAAATTACAGGATTTTGGGAAGACATACCTAACATTCTGGCTATTTTTTCAATCAGTATTTGTTATGGTTTGGATCTGGATTGTTCCCAGAAAGCTCATATATTAAAGGCTTGATCCCTAAGGCAGCAGTGTTTAGAAGTGGGGCCTTTGGGAAAGTGGTTAGAACAAGAAGATATCTACCTCATTAATGAATGAGTTTGTTGTTCGATTCATAATTTAATTGGCTATTTGTAAGTGGTGGAAATTTAGTAGATGGAGCCTCATTGGAGGAAATACTTCTTTGGGATTGTACCCTTGAAGTTCAAGAGTACTTGAAGTTTGATTGTCCGTTGGCCCCTTCCATTATCTCTCTCTTTATTTGTTTCCTGGCTCTTATGAGGTGAGTGACTTTGCTATTCCATGTACTCCCATCTATGATGTTTTACTTTACCATATAACCAATAGCAATGGAGTCAAGTGACTGTGTTAGCATCTTTCCCTTGCTGTGACCAATAACAAGAACAACTTTGAAGAGAAAAAGGGTTTTGTTGTTGTTGTTGTTTGTTTGTTTTGGTTCATGATTTCAGAGGTCTCAGCTCTGGGCCCAATATGAAGCACAACATCATTGTGGAAGGGCATGGCAATTGAAAGCTTCTCAGTTCATAGGAGTCAGAAAGTAGACAGATGGAGGCACCAGGAACAAAAATATAGATTCTAAAGGCACTCCCCTTACTTGCTCCATCATCTTCCACATTTGCCAACAGTTACAACCCAGTACAATATCCTTTCAAATTATTAATCCAACAAATAGATTAGTCTACTGATATGTAGTGGTTATGATTACTTTTTCTGGGAAAACTAAATCCATTCAGATTCTTCTAATACTCTGAGCAGGGAAGAGCATCAAGGTAAGGACTGAAGTGGTATTTCATACCAACCAAGAAACATGTGACCACAATATCAGCTTTAAGTTTAATTTAAGGGAAATTTAAAAAGCAATTTTTCTTGCACACTTGAATGTTTGGACTGAGATTTATATTTGCTAGATCATTTTTGTGTCAAAACTGAAGGGATCTCTCCCCTGAGAAGCCTGATAGCTAATTTATGTTTATAGTACTGAATGAACTATACAGACTATTAACAATTATGTGAAAAGTGAGCTTAGACTGCATTAGTGCTATGCAGTGAAAGAAAAAGAAATACTGATACACCATGTGACTCTTTGCCTACTAAAAGACATCCAGAGTTATAGGATTTATTTCAAATACTGTCTGGAACATCAGAGCTCAGATACAAGAAGAATACATGGCAATGATGCATTGCATGTTCAATGTTAAAGGAAGAAAAAGGGTTAATTACACAATGCAGCAAATCTATAAAATAACTTAAAAAACAGTTGCAGAGAAATGATTAAAATGCCAGGATAAATTTTCATTTTTGTCTTTCTTACAAAGTAATTAAAAACCAAAAACAACAAGTAAGCAAGATTTACAAATAGTAGCTCATACAGCTCTTCTCTAGGTACCTGGAAAAAAGAAGCTGGCCCCCAAGAACCACCAGCCTTTCATCCTTCCTTGAGAAAGTACACCCTTGCCAACAATTCAGCACAAGCTGCAGATAAATCCTTATTTTACCTATTGTTTCTCTTTCTAAAATTTTGAAGCAGAGAAAACATTATGATAATGTCAAGAAGCCAGTTATAATAACAGTCTGTGCCCCCAAAGGAGAGGTGAGAAGCTTGCTTTCTCCAATTATTCTTATAAGCTCTTTAAAAACCTCCAAAAGAAACCTAAATTATTTCCAAGCCAGATTAGAAGTCTCTAACCAAACTAGCAAATTAACAAGCCAAAATCTAATACCCATCTCAAGGACAGCAAATTGTAGGACAATTTTGTGGTGGGTAGAGTTTTCTAGGATGGTACCCAAGAAGTCACATGCCATTATATAATATACTGCCTTTTCTGTGGAAAGAACTTTAATTCTTCTCTAACCAATAAAATATGGAAAAAAGCTATGAGATAGTTATAACTAGGAGCTGACATCAGCCCCTGGATGGCAGATAAATTATTCAATCCCACAATAAGGAACTAGATTCTATAAATGCTACTTCAGATTATATGATGACTCCAAGGTTCAGATGAGAATACAACTTGCTAATTTAAGCCTTTTAAGATGCTGAACAGAGGATCCTGCTGAATTCTTTCCAGCCTGGGTTTCTGACCCATACATATTGTGAGATAATATATGTGTATTGTTTCAGTCATTAAATTTGTCATACTTTGTTATACAGAAATAGCAAACTCATTCCTACTGACTGGACCCATCATTATCTGGGCTCAAATATATAAACTAAGAACCCTGATTTGGAACCTACTTGACCTCTCAATAGAGTCCATATTCTGGGCTAAGAAAGAAGTTAATGGAAAGTCATATATAATTCCTTCAGAAAGCATGAGTTTCTGAATCTTACAAAAAGAAATACAAACACACATCATGGTTGCAATAAACCTTTTTTTATCCTTTCTCTTCACCTAAAGCTCATGTTCTTCTGAATCTAGAGAACAGAGATGAACTTATATAGCTTACCCTATATAACAGATGGGCCTAGTACCTCCCATAATACTCAAGGCCTGGGTAGGAAGACATAGCCTATTATAAACATAGCCTATAACATACCATGCTGAACTATAGTCTCCTATAAAAGAATCCCTTTGAACTAAGCCAAAGGTTATGTTAAGCATAAGATTTCTGGATCTTACCCCATTGATATTTAGGATCAAACAATTCTTTTTGGAGAGGGAAGTTATCTTGTGCATTGTATGGTGTTTACAAGCATTCATGGAATCTTCTCATGAGTTGCCAGATGCATCTCTCAAGTTATACCAACTAAAATTATGTCCAAAAAAATCACCAAATGTCTAGAAGTGTCGCAAAACAATTACCCCTGTTTGAGAAGCATTGCTTTACTACAAGGTCTTTTGTGAACCAATCAATGAAAGATGGTGATTGTTGGTGCATTTAAGACTTGTCACAAGCCATGTCATTGTCATCTACCTTTTTCTCCTAAATATCCTAAAATGCTCATACCACCTTCCTCACCACTGAGTTCTCTCTCTATTGGTAACTTGGGCTCTTCTTAGATTTTAGAATACTCCAAAGGACTGAAAATTGCCTCCTCTCTCTTACTCAGGATGATCTTTTCATGCATGTTATATCTTCTGATGTCCTATAGGTTTAGTTTCCACACTTAGCTAAATACTACATTTCCTACCCCACAGACTTCACAGATAATCGAGCTGATTACCTATGAGCCAAGCCATTTCCCTTCTGCTCTGGCTAGAGTAAGAATATCTCATGACCTTTATCAAAGTGACTCTGGTGGAAGAGCAGATCTTAGGAGTTGTGTTTCCTAAGCCCAAAAGTTCAGGCCCTCTCATATTTTGTCATTCTTTTATGTGTCTGTAGTTCCTACAGAAGCAAAATCCAGTTAGTCTTTGGTTGGCTGTTGAGTCTCTGAACACACAAGTCATAGGAGTTAAAAAAGACAGAACTGATGACCTATGATGACATATCAATATGCCCTTCTTTTAGACACACAAAAGCCTGTAATTTGTCCAGGTATTCATCTTTTGCAGTATACATCAAATGGTCATTTATGAACAGAGTTTAGGAGATAGGACATACAGAACAGATAAAGGTTCTACTTAATCCACAGTAGGACTCTAAGTAGGGAATCTTACTTTGCTGTGGGAAGTTTTCTACAAGAATAACTGTCTGAATCCCAGACAGAACTGTTTGGTTAGAACCATTCCAAGTCCAAATCTAGTTATTTGTCAGTGGGATAAAACAAATCTGTACTTATTTTCCTTATTGAATAACAATTTGGGCAGAAGCTACACACTTTCACCTTAAGTTAGCTATCAATTCTACTTCCCTACACATGAGACGGGAATTGTCAGATGAAGGGAATATAGAAAAACGAGCAAGACCTATGCAGTTTTATCAACAAACTTCTATGTATCTTATAACTCTTCTTATTCAATCCTCTTGAAATATTTCAAAGAGAAGTATCCCTTGCTCAGGTAGGAATAAGGACCATTGCAGAGTTTTCAAAAAAAATTTTAATCAGGGTTGTTTTTGATCTGAGGTTTATATTTTTCTATGGTTTTAATGTGTCCCCCAAAGTTTATATGTTGTAAACTTAACAAAAAATAAACCAGTGTTAGGATGTGGGGCATAATAAGAAGTGTTTAGGTCATGAAGGCTCTTCCCTCATGAATGAATTAATGTTGTTGCAGGAGTGTTAAGTTATGTCTAAAGTGACATTGCTATAAAACTTTAGCTTTCCCTTCCTCTCACCATCCTTGCCATTCTACCTTCTACCATGGGATGGCATGACACAAAAGCCTCAAGAACTTTGAGTCAAATAAATTTCAGTAAATTATAAGTTACCCATTATATGGTATTTTGTTATAGAAATAGAAAGGTGAATAAGACATATCTACATTATAAAATCGCAAATATTATAAAAATACATATCATGGAAGTGACTTCCCTACAACCTCAGAAAAATAAGTGCTACTGATAGTATGGGGATATATCTCAATTTCCCTTTTAATACATATTCAAAGATCTATTATGAATAACATATTTTAGATGATTATAGTATGCATGCTTTTTTACTTATTTTAATATATAAGTGTGTGTGTGTACACACACACACACACACACACACCCATAAACACACCACATATATAGTATGCAAGTTTTTATATCAGTGTATTTAGCTTTACCTCACTCTTGTTAATGGTATATAGTTTGCCTTTGTGTGGTTAAACTGTGGTTTCTTCTTTTTAATGTATAATTTTCAGTAGTAAGTGGACACAATGCCTTTGTTTTATTTTTATGTGGTACTGGGGATTGAATCCAGTGCCTCATGTATGCTAGGTGAGTGCTCTACCACTAAGCTACAACCCCAGCCCAAACCATGATTTCTTTACCCAGTCTACCACTAATGGACATTACATTATTTCCTATTATTATATGTTATTAAAGAATGATAAATGTTCTTTTCCATTATACTTTATGCACAGTAATTCTTCATAACAGATGCCTACAAGTAGAAATACTGACTAAAAAGTTATGAACATCGTTAGTTTTGAAATCTATTAACAGGGCTGGGAGTATGGGTCAGAGGTAGAGTACTTGCCCAGCATGTGTGAAGCCCCAGGTTCCATTTCCTTCATCACAAAACAGAACAAAAAAACCCCAAAAATATCTAATGCCAAATTTAATTTCAGAAAGCTGCATATGTCTACATTCTCACTAAAATGTCATATGAGAATATTTAACTCTGCAGTTTTCAGTAAGTTGGGGTATTACTATTTGTTAAACAAAAAATGAAAAATAATAATCTCATGGTTGTTTTTCATTATTTTATTATTATTGAATCAGCATATTTTCTTTTAATTTTTTATTCTAACTAGTTATACATGACAGTTGAATGCATTTTGACACATCATATATAAATGGAGTATAACTTCTCATTCTTCTGGTTCTACATGATGTAGAATAACACCAGTCATGTAATCATATATGTACATAGGGTAATAATGTCTGATTCATTCTATTATCCTTCCTACCCACATATCCCCTCCCCTCAATTTACTCCCCTCTACCAAATCTAAAGTAATTTATTCTTTCCTACCCCCATCATTGTTAATTACCACCTTCATTTCAGAGAAAACATTTGGCTTTTGGTTCTTTGGGATTGGCTTATTTTGCTTAGCATAATATTCTCTAGCTCCTGTAAATGCCATAATTTCATTCTTCTTTAAGGCTGAATAATATTTTGTTGTATATATACACCAAAATTTCTTTATCCATTCATTTGTTGAAGGGTACCTAGGTTGGTTCCATAGTTTAGCTATTATGAGTTGAACTGCTATAAACATTGATGTGGCTGATTTTAAGTCCTCTCGTTTATACCAAGGAGTGGGATAACTGGGTCAAATGGTGATTCCATTCCAAGTTTTCTGAGGAATCTCCATATTGTTTTCCAGGAGGTAGCACCAATTTGCAGTGTCACCAGCAATGTATGAGAGTACCTTTTTCCCCACATCATTGCCAACATTGATTGTTTCTTGTATTTTGACTGGAGTGAGATGAAATCAATTTTAGTTTTGATTTGCAGTTGTCTAAATGCTAGAGATGTTGAGCATTTTTTCATATATTAGTAGCATATTTTTCAAGTTTATTGTCCTCTTTTGTGTATATGTGGGGTAAGTGTGTGTGTGTGTATTGATTCCAATCTTTTGTTCCTTTTTTTAATATTGGGGTGTTAATCTTTGTCTTGCTTAGTGTTATGATTCATCTTATATAGTCATATTAATTATGTTATATATATTACATGTTTATACTGATTCAATACATATATCATTGTTTACTGTATATTTTCCTGCACATATTTTTAAAAAATTATATAATCACTTCTTTTAATCTTTACAGATTCTAGATTTTATTTTTTCTTAGAAAGGTTTTTTTCCTAAGGTTATATGTTTCCTTCTAATTTTTTAAATACATCCATTGATTTTAGTTTTTTTAAGTATACCAGAATATTTTAGGAGATATTAGGCAGAAATTGATCTTTGTTTCACTTTAAGTGGATATCCAATTGTTCAAACACATTTTGTTAACAAGAACTTTCTTTACTGAGGTAACATATTACATAATAAATTTTCATGAATATAATAATTTGTTTGTAGACTATTCCTCTTTGATCTGTGTTTTTTTTTTTTTTTTTTTTTTGTGGTACCAGGGATTGAACTCTGGTGCACTTGACAACTGAGCCACATCCCCATCCTCAGCCCTATTTTGTATATTATTTAGAGACAGGGTCTCACTGAGTTGCTTAGCACCTCAGTAAGTTTCTGAGGTTGGCTTTGAACTCATGATCCTCCTTCTTCAGTCTCCCATGCTGCTGGGATTACAGGTTTATGCCACCATGCCCAGCTGTATGTTAGATTTTTATAGCAGTGCAACACTATTCAATTTTCACTCAGGGTATTTTGTTATCTTAAAGGGCTAATTCCCCTTCACTATTTTTTTTAAATATTCTACAAATTATTTCTCAGGTAATCTCCTAAATTAAACTGTCAAGTGTAAAATGTTCTGTCATTGGTTTGTATTTCATTGATTTTATAAACTATTTTGGAGAGAAACAGTCTTAAAATAATAAGACTTCTCAATCCAACACCAAAATGTATTTCACTATTTATTCACAATTTCATGAGAACTTCATCATAATTATATAATTTTCTTTTTGAAGATCTTATTGACAGGTCATGAAATGCCTTTTTCTTGTTTCTTCTGTGTTGTTTCCACATACGAGAGAAAATATTTGTGCTTCATTATCACTACAATTTTATGGAGCCCACCTTTACCTCATAGATCTCTCTTCTTTATAATTTTTTCACATATCAAGTACCATTATGCAGAAATTATAGCTATCTTTTCTGAGGATGTGTACTTTGTACTAGATATTAACTTATTTAATTCCCATAACAACTCTGTGTGGTATAAGTTATCATTCTGTTCATTTTTCAGATGAGGAAACCAAAGCTTCTTGGGTTTCTGAGAAATTGAAGCAGCATCCCCAAGGTCACACAGATAATAAAGAGAAATGTCTGAGAATTTTCCCAAATTTTCTGTTCATAACATTCAACTGCTTGCTTTTCCCACAGGTATTGTCCCTTTAATTGGGACTTTTTTTTTAAACTCTCTGCAAGTTGTATAAATTAAGTTGTTGCCTATAATGATAAAGAGAATTTTCCTCTAATGAACTTTTAACTGTCAATATATTCCTCATGAGTATTCAGGTACAAAGAAAGAAATTAGAGTTACATAATCTTAGACAATATCTGTTTAGATAAACAAAATAAATTAAGATGTAGAGAGGGAATATGATTCCCTAAAGTCACAGAAGGAGTTAGTGACGAGGGGGAAGGATTCAGTTTTCCTGTCCAGAGCTGCTTTTACTATAGTCATTTGGGAAGATGAAATTATTGCTCTTAAATTCTCAAATATCAAGTACACTACCTCTGGGATAAGCCAGGGTATGACTGGTAAACCTTGTTTTCATGAAGCAGAACGCTGGTGCTAGCAATCAATCCATCTCTAAAAGCAAAATGTGTTCTTCTAAGTATCATCAAGTTCAGAAAAAAAAAGTCATTCCACAAAAACTAAACATCTGTTTGTACTTGGCTATCTCCCAGAAAGTGAATACTCATTTCAGTTGAGCTTTTGTTTTTTTCTTGCAAATGATAAACCTTTAGAAAATGTGAACATTTGTTCCCTTCATTATTATAGTGAAACAAAGGTTTGGAGGGGACAGAAGGGAAATGCAAACATTTTTGCAAACATTTCCCACAGGCCAGCTGGTAGAATTATTGGCAAAAAGCACAGGCAGGACTAAGCAAATGTGAATTAAAAATAAAGAAAAGTACTGTGTTGTGTGCATGTGTGTATGTGTGTTTCCAGGAATCTGTTTCTAATGGAATTTAGCCTAATAATGTTTCTGTGAATTATTAATTATCACCATCATACCAGCAGTTATCTAGTTGAGGTAAGCTACTCCTTATTATTGATCTAAAACAAAGTAGTCATCTCAGTTAAAATAGATAATGTGGCAAGATGCCCATCACTATGTAAACCAACCTCCCCTTGCAGTTTCACACAATGAATTGGCCTGGAGTCACAGATTACATAAGTTAAGTAAGTCTTGTTTACCATCCTAGAGATTCATAACAAAAGTAAGCACAGTTTTTCAATTAAAAGTACCTCAGTGATATCTCCACATGGAATACAGAGAATTTTAGATCACTTTGCTCTCCTCTTGCAATTAAGCATAAGTCAGATGTACCAAGCACAACGTGAAATGAAGGTTTTGAGCTTTACGTTTTGAAAATAGCCTCAGGTTGGCAAAGAGAATAAATGAGAATTTGTGTAACATGCTTTGCTCTCTGAAAACTGTATTCTTCAAATCACAGATTCAAGTATGTTATATGTGTAGTCCCAAATGCAAGAAAATGATTTTTATTGTTTGATGGCTTATGATACCATAAAAATTTTAAATAAGATGGCTGAAGAAGGAACAGTTTATGTCTAGAATATAGCACATTTTCATAAATTAAAATTAGTATTGAATTAGCCATATGTGGAAATTTTAAATTTCAATACCCTAATAAAATATAGAAAACAAGCTATGCCTCTAGGAAATAAGAGTTCTATCATTTTAAAAGGTACCTTTTCAAAAAAACAATGTCATTTTCATTTTGACTCATTACCATGTATGTGGATGTATTAGACTCAGTCAGGAGTCTATTTTCCAATAGCTATTTTCCAATACCCTGTAAGAAGAAATGTATATAGGAGCCTGGTAAAAATCAAACAGGTTTTTCTTTCTCTCCTTTTGAGTTCTCTGTCATTAGAATCATATTTTCTCCAATATGCTTCAAAATAATTTGTGGGGTTTGCTTGGCACTCACAAGTATCCTATTAGGGTTCTTGCAAATATTCATACATAAAGTTATAAAATGGTTTAAATAATTGTTTCAAATTATCCTGTCTCATGTCAAATAACTTCATTATACCTAATTAGGAACTTCACATTAAAATTTCTTTCGATAATAGGTAAGGTTGTGGGGAAATAAAAACAGTAGAAATTCTGGGAGAATTTAATATTTAAAAAACTGCTTTATACAGCATCAGAGAATTTTATATTCAACCTTACTCTGGGTACATAAATATATCCCCAATCCATAAGGTGAGATCACAGGAAAAACTACAAATAACTATAAACATCTATATGTACACAAACATAGACCCACAAGTATCAGCATAGACCCATGAGTATCAGCATAGACATGCTGCTTTATATAGAAAAGATAACACTATAGGGGTACAGTATATATACTTTTCAACTCTCTAGGTATGATATTAAACAAAGGACTTTATCATTCTGAGCCTCAGTTTCTACCTGTTGAAAAAATCAAAGAAAATATTGTTTTCATTGTATAATTATAATAATCTAAAAATAATGAGAATATTCATTACATAAGGTATAAAGCACAATACACATTTAAGATTGTTGAATTTCTTCCATTTACTTCCAAAATTATGTATACTTTGTTGTTTTTCTTCCAAAATTATGTATAAATTCTAGTATTAATCTTTACATTTGTTGGACTTAATTTTACTGACAATATTACTAAGATGGAATTTTACACACCATGTTATATATCCTTGATTATATTGCAGTTAATATTTTTACATCATGAGATACATTGAGTTAAAATAGTGATGCCATTAGCAATTACAATTCATAACATAAGAGGAAAACTACACATTTTTAGACAGAAAAAGGAGATTTAAGGAAGTAAAGAATAGGTGTAAATCAATAATAATTAATTTGAAAATCTCAATCGAATGTAGAACTTTGTAGGAAAATGAAAGTAAGCAAAATTAAAAAGAGCTATAAAACCTATGTATACCAGTAACTATTAAACAAATGGAAATAAATGCAAAATATATGTTAAAGAGTTAGTGAGTCCTTATTGATTCTTGTTACTCACAACTCACTCTCACTTTTTAAGGAAATTCTCCCATCTTATTTTCAAATATGACCATTTCCATTGCTGCCACCCAAATCCAAGCCATCATCCATATCTTGCCTGGAATATTGCATAATAGTTTCTTAATTGGTCTCTCTACTATACATTTTGTCCCATTTCAGTCTATTCTCAACTTAGTAGCCAGAGAGATCTTTTCAAAACTTGACAAATGGGGCTGGGGATGTGGCTCAAGTGGTAGCGCGCTCGCCTGGCATGCGTGTGGCCCGGGTTCGATCCTCAGCACCACATACAAACAAAGATGTTGTGTCTGCCAATAACTAAAAAATAAATATTAAAATTCTCTCTCTCTCTCTCTCTCTCTCTCTCTCTCTCTCTCTCTCTCTCTCTCTCTTTAAAAAAAGAGATATGTTGAAAAAAAAAAACTTGACAAATGAAGATAGAGTAACAAAAATCAGATTGACCCTCCTGCTTTATGAAAGAAGGAACTAGAAAAAATATAAAACAAAGGTTTTCAGGCATTTGACAACAGATATTACAGGAATATAACCCCTGACAGTAGGGCAGCAAACAAGGAAAGCACTATTTTTTCACCATCTTTTTTCCTATAGGCAGTTTTTTAGCCATATCTCAGAGAGGAAGAACCTATTCACAGCCTACAGTCTTGCTGAGCTAAGAAATTGAAAACTAGAAATTAAATTTGAAACAGTTAAAATTTTGCAAAAATATTACCGCATAACAGGGAGCCACACAAAGACAGTGAAATAACTAGATATTTTCCAAGGGGGACCCTCAGCTCTATGTCTGAGTTTTAACCTAAGCATGCATAACTGGAAATTACCTAAGGTCTTGAAAAGATAACAAGAAAAAAGTAAAAAAAAATTACTAAGTTTGTCACAGATCTATGAATAAGTCATGATTGCATGAATCAGAGGAGAAAGATTTCATAATACATGGGTAATAGGGTTGAATCCTCAAAATGGTATCCTGTTATTTGGGAGGCTCTAGTCTAAAGGCTTCTATGAACCACATCTAATGAAGATAAAAGCAAGCCTAAAAGGCTCTGACCACATCTACGAGGACTCTAACTCTGTTGCTATGTTCCAGTAACATTAGTCTTCTTACACTCTCTGCAATATGAGTGGCATTGTTTCCTCCTCAGAATCATAACATTTGCAGTTTCTAGCAGACAAACTCTGCCCCCATATATCATTTTCACACCTCTGCTCAAATTTCACCTTCCTAGAGATGTCTTCCTATTAAATCTGCAACCTTTCTTCCACCCCAGCACACACTATGTCCCTTTCTCCTTTCATTTTTCTCCATAATATTTTTTTTTGTTTTGCCATTTGCTATGGTCTTGATTTTGTGTCCCCTACCTCACTGCCCAAATTCATATGCTGAAATACTAATCTATGAGGTGTTGGTATTGGGTGATGAGCTTTTTGGTTCACTCTTTGGACATCTCATTTTCCCTAGTCCTCAGACTAGGATTCATCTGATAGCTCCTCCATTCTCAACCCTTCAGTTTCAGACTGAATTACATCACCAACATTCTTCAACTTGGAGATGGAAGGGCATGGGACTTAGCATCCATAACTAATTGAGACATTTTCTTCTAGTAAATCTGTATGTATGCATTTTGCTGCTGGATATTGAATCCAGGATTTTGTGAATGCTAAGCATGTATTCTATCAGTGAGCTATACCCTGATCCTAAATATACTTTTCTATTGTTATTTCTATGTGTCTGTATATCCATCCATCCAACTATATGTACTATTGGTTCTGTTTCTCTGGGGGACTCTGACAAATAAAAAGATACTATATCTTTTGGGACCAAACTTTAATCCATACTTGATTTCTTATGACTTATCTCTTTACCCACTGTACTCAAAACACATTTGATCTTTTTAGTGTTCCTTAAATGTAATGAGTTCATTTCTACCTTAGTGAATTTACATGTTATTCTCTCATCTTGCACTGTCCTTCACACAGGTATACACGTGTCATCCTCCCTTTTTTCAGACCTCTCCTATGATGTTATTTTCTCAGACAAAGCATTCTTTGACCACCCTAATATAACACCTGTCACATTGCCTTCTATTCCTTCACTTACATTAGTGTTCTTCATATCTCTAGTAAGCTATCTAGTATATATACATATATGTATCATTTATTCATCATGGATATACATCACTAAACTTTAAATTCTATTATTATTACAGTTGCTTTGTGTTTTGTTTTTCAAATATTTCTATGACCTAGAAATGTTCTTGGCACATAAATGTTGATATCTGATTAAATTAGTGATTAAATGAATGAGTAAATATATCAAAAAAAGGAAAGGATTCACAACAATTGTATTTACTTCTAGGTAGATGGCATGGTAGTTCATTTTCATTGTTTCTTTTTGCTTAGCTTTATTTTGTGCTTTTAGATAATGAGAATACATTGATTTTGCAATTATAAAAATATAATTAAAATTATATTCCTTTAAATATTGCATGCCCATATTCCCAAGTAAATAGAGCAGCTAAAGCCAAAGTTCAAAGGCTCAGGAGGTTATTTATAAATCAATTTTTTCATAGTTCTAAAGCTGTCACTTCCATGAAAGTAAGACATACTAATTGATGAACGGACAAAGATATTGAATAGAATGAATAATGGTAAGTCTAAATTTTATGAATAGCATGCAGATCTCAACAAAAAGTCAAATGGAATGAAGCAAAAAATAATTAATTAGCCTGGATGAATGCCGACTCTGAAAAAATATTTTGTGATATAAAGAATTGATTAGTAATTTCATGGAAAATATTTTATCTCATATATCATGGATGATAGAGGAATATGTGGTTCAAGTCCAAGGCTGGAAAATGATCAATATATATTTCAATGAAGGATTTTTTTGTTTGTTTGTTTTCCCTTTGTCATTTAGTCATTTAGGAGATTTTTTTAGTATTTCCATGATGATAACATTATGAGTCATGCTTTTTTCATTCCAATATAGGAGAGATAAATTTTAGCTTGGTGTTTGAGGAGGGCTATCTTTTAATATCCACAGGATGAAGATTTGAATTGGGTCTGGAGGAAAAGTAGATTTTCATAAAGAATGTCTGACTAAATGAACAGATGAGCAGAGCCAAGAATATGGAATGTTTCATTAATGAATAGAATGGAATGAATAAATGAAGATTTCTTTGGAAGAGTAAAATGAGAGATCAACTTAGGAAAATAGTTTGGGTCAATGTTATGCTGGTAAATGAACAGCCAGATACTGAGAAAGCACTCATTTGTATATTTTGCCATTTGTCTTTGGTATAAATTTTTTCACCATGGCCAATTTCAAGCTACTAACATATGTCACTAAACATGTAATTGGAAAGAGGGGCTCATAACAGGCTCGTGAAAGCTGACAGCACTCACATTCCCCTTGCATTTGGGTCAAATAATGGGGAGATTTACAGCTTCTTTCAATTGAAAGTAGGCATAATGAAGAAATGTCTTTCAGAAAGTGTAGTTGACTGAATATTAAAATATATAAGATGAAAATAATTCTCATGTTTCTAGCTTCAATGCCTGAAAGAACAATAGTACCTTTAGAAGTTATAATGAATGGAGGAACAATAATGTTGTCTAAATGGGGGTGAGGGAGAATATAATTTGTATGTCGCATTGTGGAAATTATTGAATGGCATTAAAATAGCACTGTATAAGTGTTCTGAACTATTATTTGTAATTAAATTAAGTGTAACTTAATAATGGTATGACATTCTACATAGGTGTATTTCTTTTTCAGTACTGAAGACTGAATCCAGGGCCTCATACATGCTAGGCAAGAGATCTACCACTGAACTGTACCCCCAGCCTTAGTTCCTTAGATGCCTCAAATTTTTCTTACCCATTTTCCTCAGGTTGAACATTTCAATTGCATATGCTTTTTTTTTTCTTTCTTAACTCTACAAATAATATTGCAAATAAATACAGATGAACAAAAAACACTTCTCTCTTTCTCTTTCTCTCTCTCTCGATACTGGGAATTGAACCCAGGGGCATATAACCACCGAGCCACATTCCCAACCTTTTTAATTTTTTTTTTTTTTTTTTTTTGAGACAGGACCTCCATAAATTGCGTAGGGCCTCGCTAAATTTCTGAGATTTTCCTTGAACTTGCAATCCTCCTGCCTTAGCCTCCTGAGTAACTGGGATTACAGGTATGTACCACAGCACAAAGCAAACATTTCATTTTTCTTCTGGGTTATTCCTTAAGTTTACATTTCTATTAATATAATTATTGGGTCAATAAGCACACAATTTATGGCTCAAATTATATAACAATTTGATCTCCAGAAGACTTATATTAATTTATGTTGCCACCATTGAAATTACTTCAGCTTCATTAATTTTTTCCAATACCAAGAACATTTCATCTTTAGTTAGACAGATATAGAATAAAGTCTAATTTAAATCTTAAAATTCATTTACCAACAAAGTAGAATATTAGCATGTTAATTCTATCAGTATGCTTCTTTTAAGAATACATTTCCAAATTACTTTAGCATGTCTTCAGGTTTTATGCTTTTATTCACATTTAAGCTATCACCTACTCACTATTACTAGATCATCTTCAGGTATGTTTTATTGGAAACATTACTACCTCAAATTATCTTTTTTTGTTGTTGTTGTTTATTGGCTTATTTATCTCCAGTTTCTTATTCTAGGATGTATGCTTTATGTGAGCATGGAGCATGTCTTTTCTTTTTATACACATTATTCCCAGTGCTGGCAACAATATCTGCCATCATAGTAAGCACTCTAAATATTTACTGAAGAATTTCTAATATAGGCATCTCAGGGTTTAAGTGCATCTGTCAGTTCCCATGAAAACTCTACTTTGACTTGAAATAGTTAATACTTTCTTAAAAATCTTATTGCTCTTAGTGAATCTTTTAGACACTAAGAGAAATGAAATCAATATGAGTTCAATATGATGTTTTTTATTTCTTAGTCTATATTGATGTTGCCAAAAATTCAGGTAGCAAAAACATGTATGTGACTTTTTTAATTAATCTCTGTGTTTTTTCCCAAATACATAGGGCAATATCAGAGAAAACCTGAAAAGTAAACAATGCTAATTATCTGACTGTTAAAAAATAGGATGCCATTTCTAGATATTCCATAGTATTTTATTGTAATAGAAATATAGCAGTATGATAGTAGCATATTAAAAAATAAGGCTAATTTCAACATCAGCATTTTATTGATGTACATTTTTAAAAGCACCAGATTTCCTTTATCTAATAAACATATTTCCATCGTTCTGGGAAGGATAAATCACTAATGGAGACAAACATTAAGAATGTGTTACATGTATATAAATATATCATGATGAATTCTACTTCTGTATATAATTATAAGGCACTAACTAAAATGATGATGATGATGATGATGATGATGATGATGATGATGATGATAGAGCAGTAGAGCAGAAGGAGGTGAGGAGAAAGGAGAAGGGGAGAGAAAAGGAAGGTAAAGGGAATAAGATTGATCAAATTATGTGTATGTACAAATTTGACATAATCCATCTGCTGTTGTATATAATTATAATGTCTCCATAAAAGAGAAAAAACATCACCTCATGATGATATCCAATAGAGTGATCAGGAAAAACCTCTCTGCAAG
The DNA here is from genome assembly GCF_047511675.1 of Marmota flaviventris. Lineage (NCBI taxonomy): Eukaryota > Metazoa > Chordata > Mammalia > Rodentia > Sciuridae > Marmota > Marmota flaviventris. Next base: position 125,744,463 of record NC_092518.1, read on the forward strand.
GTGGCATTTGGGGCTAAACATAAAGTAAGGAGAAAAACATGATGTTTGCTGTGCTAAGAACTTTCTATGTAGAGGGCACAGTAAGTGGGTACATATAGATAAGGTGGGAGCAAGTAGAGGTATTTAAACATTAGAATGTGTTTCCTTGTTTTGTCTAGCATCTGGAGTCTGCCAGCATTCAGTTGTTCAATAGTAATGTTACAAGTCAGCAATGTTGCATCATCTGTCCCATTCTTCTTGTATAGTTGGATCTCCTTATGTAAACTCTTCCTATTATACTTGTACAATGAAATCCTTTAATTTTGGGAGCCCTATAATAAAGCAAGATAATCTGCCTACTGTAGCAATCAACTGATTAGCAAATTTAATTGCCTCTGCAACTTTAATTCCCTTTTTCCATGAATCCTAACATCCACAGGGTCTGGGGATTTGCATAGGGACCTCTTTAAGAAAGGATTTACATCTCTTTCTCTCTCTTTCACACATGCAGGCATACACACACACACACACACACACACACACACACTGGAAAGACCTTTTTTAGCATTATAAAAACCAAGCTGGGGCCTAGGTGTAGCTAAGTATTACAGTGCTTGCCTAGCATGTGCTGGGGAATGTGTTCAATCCTAAGCACTATTAAAAAACAAGCAAACAATCAAACAATCATTTAAGAAAATATTGATATGTCTTATAAATAAAAATTTAAAACTTTATGACAAAAATTCCATATGCAAAGTCAAAATTAGAAAAAAAAGTTATAATTCATGGAGACAGAGGATGATCTTCTTAGTAATATGTATTAAAGCAAACATAACCTGATTGAAAAATCATCAAAGGACATGGATAGACAGTTCTTAGAAAATATATACAAATACACATTAAAAAAAGACATATTCAATGTCACTTATAATTATTGTTGCCCAATTTAACAAATACAAAGACATAATGCTCAATTAAATTTGAATCTCAAATAAATCATGAATACTTTTTCAATGAAAAGTATGTCTCAAGCATTACAAGGACATATTCAAACAAAAATTGCTGTTTTTCGGAAATTCAAGTTTAATTGTATATCCTAGATCCGGGAACTGTACTCAACAGATAAGTGTAAATTAAGATGATCACATGGTTCCGTTTTAAAAGCATCTGTCAAAAACAACAACAACAACAAAAAAAAAATGGTTGTGTCTTCTATGTTTAAACTTGTTCAAGCTCTAGAGCAAATGAGACCTAGGCATGGAGTACATCAATTAACTGTGGGATAGTAACCTCAAATTACTTTTACAGGTGAGCACTTAGATACTGTTTGACAATTAAAAGCTTACTTATTTGTTCTGTCAAAACATCTAGGCTCTGCTTAGATATTCTGCTGGTTTTCTAATTTACTTGATGCCTACAGACATGCTTTTAACTACAAATTGGGTGCTTCAGCACTATATGACCTGTCTTTCCAGCTTTCTATATCTTTAGTGATAAATTATTTTCATGATGCCCCAGCACTACTTTTTGTGTTTTGCTACCCTTGAGACAACAAAACCTGGAACCTGATAATTTTTTAAAATATTTTTAGTTGTCAATGGAACTTTATTTTACTTATTTATATATGGTGCTGATAATGGAACCCCATGCCTCACACATGCTAGGCAATTGCTCTACCACTGAGCCAACTCCATCCCTGAACCTGATAATTTTGACTCAAGTATTATCCTTTTAAGAAGTTTTTCTTATATCCGTGGTTCTCTCATCAAATCAGACTCAAAAACTGAACTGTTTATTATCTCCACCAAACATTGTTAGCAAGGAAACTTGGGCTTGGTTTATAATGAGCTGCTGAGTGTTGCAGTCACTCAGATTTTTCATATGTCATCCTTTGCTAAAGAAGGACAAGAACTCTCAAAGGTCTGTCATACAGGACAGAAAACAGGACAAATATGAATTCAGAGGTAAAATCATGAACATAAATATACAATTCACTGGGAAAACCAAACCTGCTGATAGTAGTAGTGAATCTGGAGGGAGCCCTTGCCAAGTTGGGCTGCTGCTTCTGCTTTACACAGGAAAACCCTGTGTAGAGTAAGCTGCAGGAGCTTCTGTGCATTCTTCAATGAAAGAAGGCCTGTTTTAAAATGTTTAAAAGGGAAGTAAGTGTATAAATTGATATATGTATTTTATTCAGTTCTGTTCCTTTTAAGTGTTAAAAATAGAAAGCAATAGAAATTTTACCATCTGATAATCGAAAAGCTGAGCAATTAATTATTCATGAATCAAAAAGCTTGCATTCTGGAAACCTACCTCTGATCTTCACTTACTGTAAACCAAAAAGAGTCAGATGATCAATTTTGGAAGAAGTCCTTGTGAATTGTGAAATTCTCTACAAGTGGCGATCATTAATATACCCACTGACCTATAAGTAGGAGATAGAAAATGTTCTCTAAACTTTATTCCTAAGAAAATATTATATTGCAAGAAAATTATCATCAAAGATATTAATTCAGTATATTAACAACAATTATAAAGAAGAAGCAGAAATGTTCTTGCACGTATAAAAATATCACACTGAATCCCATTGAAATGTATACTCAATAGTTATAACAATAAAATATTCTACGCAAAATAGCCAACTTCCACTCTCAGTTTCTGTTTCTATATCTTAATTATTTTTTTCAGAACACTTATTACCTTTTGGTATGTATTTATTTTTTTTTAAATGTTATATATGTGTACACAAGACTATGTGATCCACAAGAGCTAATACCTCTCATTCAGCATCTTATCCCCAAAGTGGAAAGCAGTAGACACTCTATACATATTTTGGGGGTAAACTAATGTGTTATCCAAGGTCATCTTAGTTAAAACAAAATGATGTCCTCAATATCTCCAGATTGACTCCTGTAATCGTACAAAATAAGTTTTTATGTGGCAGGAATAAAAATAAGAGATAAGGATAAATGAGGCTATTTTGTATTTAGGGGTGAAGACAAGTTATCCATATGCAGATTTTGTTGACGAGGGGACCTTGAGCCCCCAATTATTTTTATAGATATAAATGTTTTGCTATGTTTATATTATTGCATTGTAGTTATACATAACAGTGGTGTTTATTTGATATATTCATACATGCATTGAATATAATCTGCTCTACTTCAATTCCTAGTACTTCAACTTTTCCTCCACTCCTTCCTCCTACTCTACTGGTTTTCCTTCTGTTTATTTATTGCTCCTTTATTCAGTTCTTTAAAACTATACATTAATGTGGAGTTAACTGTGGTAAATTTATACAAGCACATAGCAAAATTTTGTCAAATTAATTGTGGATTGCCCCCCTTTTCTCATCTCTCGTCCATCCCTGTAAGTCTCCTTCTTCTGCTCCACTGGTCATCCCTATATCTTTGTGATATCTGATTCCCCTCCCTTGTGTTCTGTTATGGTTTAAATGTGGTGTCCCAGAAAATTCACATGTGAGACAATGCAAGAAGGTTTGGAGGAGAAATGATTATGTCATACCTTCACCTAATCAGTGAATTAGTCCCTGATGGGATTAAATGGGTAGTAACCGAATTGGTAGGGTGTGGCTGAAAGAGATGGGCATTGGAGGCGTGGCTATGGGGTCTATATTTTGTACCTGGATAGTAGATTCTCTATGCTTCCTTAACACCATGTGAGCTAGATCCCTCTGCCACATTTTTCTGCCATGACTTTCAGCCTCACCTTGAGCCCCAAGGAATGCAGCCAGTTATCAATGGACTGAGACTTCTGAAACCATGAGCCCCCAAATAAACTTTTTCTCCTTTACAGCTGTTCTGGTTGGGTGCTTTAGTCACAGAAGTGGAAAAAAAAAAAAAAAAAAAAAACGCTGCTTAAAACATGTTCCCTTACTTTCCTCTAGCTTCTTCATATGAAAGAAAACATTTGATCCTTGAATTTCCTAGTCTGCCTGATTTCACTTAGCATAATGTTATCCAATTTTGTTCATTTACTGGCAAATGAAATAATTTCATTCTTGTTTTTGAATGAGCAAACTCTATTGTGTACATATATAACATTTTATTTATTTTACCCCTCTACACAAGCTAAAGTTACTTCATTCTTCCCTATTCCCCCACCCCGCTATGGATGGATACAGCATCCATTTATCAGAGAAAACATTTGGCTTGAGGTTTTGGGGGATTGGCTTATTTCACCTAACATGATATTCTCTGGTTCCATCTGTTTACCTGAAAATGCCATAATTTCATTCTTCTTTAAGGCTGACTAATATTCCATTGTGTGTATGTATCATATTATCTTTATCCATTCATCAGTTGCAGGGCATCTAGTTTGGTTCCATAGTTTAGCTATTGTGAATTGAGCTTCTTAAATCATTGATGTAGCTGCACCACTGTAATATGCTGATTTTAATTCCTTTGGGTATAAACCAATGAGTGGGATAGCTGGGTCAAATGGTGGATGCATTCCAAGCTTTCTGAGTTATCTCCATACAGCTTTCCATAATGGTTGCAACAATTTACAGTGCCACCATCAATGTACGAATGTACCTTTATCTCCACATACTCACCAACACTTATTATTGCTTGTTAATTGATTAATTCTTCATAATTGCCATTCTGAATGGAGTGAGATGAAATCTTAGTGTAGTTTTTATTTGCATTTCTCTAATTACTAGAGATGATGAACATTTTTTCATATGTTTGTTGATCAATTGTATTTTTTCTTCTGTAAAGTGTTCAGTTCTTTAGCCTGTTTATTCATTGAGTTATTATTTTTTTTTTGGTGTTAAGTTTTTTGAGTTCTTTGTATGATATATTTTAATTTTCTACATATGAATATCTCATTATTACAGCATCATTTTTTAAAAGGCTATCTTTCCTCCAATGAATGTTTTTGGCAACTTTGTAAGGTATAAGATTACTATATCCAGGTGGGCATATTTCTCTGTCTTCCATTCTATTTTATTGGTCTTCATGTTTGCTTTTATGCCAATACAATCCTGTTTTTCTTTCTCTGTAGTATAATTTTGATGTAGTATTGTGATGCCTCCAGCATCACTCTTTTTGCTCAAGATTTCTTTACTATTCTGCATCTTATATTTTTTCAAATGAATTTCACAACATATATTTCTACCTCTATGAATAGAAATAATATCATTGGTACTTTGATGAGAATTACATTGAATCTACTTAATACTTTTAGTGGTATGGCCATTTTAACAATATTAATTCTGCATTTCAAAGAACTTGGGAGATCTTTCCATCTTCTAAGTTTTTCTTCAATTTCTCTCATTAGTGTTCTATAATTTTCACTGTAGAGGTCTTGCCTTACACTTCCTTTGTTATATTTATTCCCAAATATTTTATTTTTAATGGTATTGTGGATAAAATCATGGTTTAGATATGTGCTATCCTTCAAAAACTCATGTGTGAGATGATTTATCAAGGTTTAGTAGGGAAAAGATTGGGATATGAGATCCTAAACCTAATTAGTGAATTAATCCCCTGATAAGGATTAACTGATGTAACTGAAAGGTAGTGTGTAGCTGGAAGAGGTGTATAATTAGGGGCATTCCTTTGGGGTTCACATTTGTAGTGGTGAGGACAGCTCTCTCTATTTCCTGGTACTCTGTTCCCAGCTGCTTTCTTCCCTAGTATACTTCTGCTCTGATGCCCCACCATGCCACAGGCCCCAATGAATACAGCTGGCCATCTCTCTACCAAGACCTTTGAAACCATGAGGCTCAAATAAACTTTTCCTCCTCTAAAATTGTTCCTGTCTTTTGGTCACAACAGTGGAAAAGCTCACTAAAACAGTATAGTTTTCCTATTTTTTTGTCAGCAAATTTATTATTGGGATATAGGAAAGCAATTGATCTTATACACTTATACTTTACTGGATTTTATTTATCAGTTCCAGAAGACTTCTGGTAGACATTTTCGGATCTTCTAGATACAGTAAATGTGGTCAGCACACAGATAATTTGACTTTTTTCCTGTCTGCATCCCTTTAATTTCCTTCTCTTCCCTGTCTGCTCTGATTAAAGTTTCAAGAACTATATTGAGTAAGAGTTGTGACAGTGGGAATACTTTGCTTGTTCCTGATTTTAGAAAAAATGCTTTCAGTTTTTCTCAGTTCAAAAATGATATTTTCTTTGGGATTTTCATATATAGCCTTAAGGTAAGTTTCTTCTCTCCTTAGTTTCTCCAGTGTTTTAAACATGATTGGGGGTGGATTTTGTCAAAGGTCTGTTCTGCATCTATCAAGATAATCATATGATTTGTCTCCTAAATTTTATTTATGTGGTGAATTGCATTTGTTTATTTGCATATTTTGAAATAACTTGAATCCTTGGGATTAAACCCATTTGATCATTGTTTACAATCTTCTTAATGTGTTTTTCTATGTGATTTTCTAATGTTTTATTAAGGATTTTTCTGTCTTTTCATAATATTTCTTTGATTTTGGTATGAGAAAGATATTGGCTCCATAAGATGAGTTTGAAAGTGTTGCCTCCATTCTATTTCATGAAATAATTTCAGGAAAAATGGCGTTAGTTCTTATTTAAAGGTCTGGTGGAACCTGGATGAGAATCCATCTGTAATTAACTCTTTGTATTTCAGAAGACTTTTAAATGTTGTATCTATTTCATTGCTTAATAGTGATATGTTTAGGTTTCTTATATCTTCCTGGTTCAATTTATGGTAGGTCACATGTATCCAGAAATTTTTCAATATCTTCTATATTTTTCAGTCTTTTGAGTACCAATTTTCAAAATAGTTCTTAATGATCCTGTGGTTTTCTGAAATGCCAATGGTGATATTTCTTATTTCATCTTTAATCTTGTTGATTTGTGTGTTCTCTTTCTTTCTTTAGTTTGGCTAAGGGCTTAACAATCTTGTTTATCTTTTCAAAGAAACAAAACTTTTCTGTATTAATTTTGTGGTTATTTATTTTCGATTTCATTGATTTCATCTCTGATCTTAATTATTTCTCATCTTCTATTGATTTTGGAATTAGTTTGTTCTTGCTCTTCTAGGACCTTGAGGTATGACATTAAATTATTTATTTGGACACTTTCTTTTTTTCTACCAAGGCTGGAACCCAGAAGTGCTTAAACACTGAGCCATATCCTTAGCCCGTTTTATTCTTTGAGACAAGTGCTCACTAATTTGCTTAGGGCCTCACCAAATTGCTGAGACTGACTTTGAACTTTCAATCTTCTTGCTTCAGCCTCCCAAGATGCTGTGATTACAGGCTGTTTTTCTTTTTTAATGTAAGTACTCACTACTGTAAACGTCCCTCTTATAACTTGCTTTATAGTATCCCCAAATTTTGAAGTATTATCTCTGTTTTAATTTGGTTCTAAGAATTTTTTTATTTCGTTCCTGATTTCTATGACCAATTTATCATGCTAAAGTGTATTATGCAATCTACAAATGATAAAATGTTTTCTTTCTTATATTGATATTGATATTTACATTCTAATTCCATTTCATTGTAGTCTGATAGAATGCAATGAAATATCGCTATTTTTTTTTCTTATTTTCTAAGACTTGCTTTGTTTCCTAAAATATAATCTATTTTAGAGAAATTTCCATGTGCTGCTGAGAAAAAAAAAATGAATGTTGTTGATGAATGAAATAGTCTATACATGTATTTTAGGTCCAATTATAATATTTTTTAGTTTCTAAATATTATTTACTTAGTTTATGGCTTGATGACCTATCTGTTGGCAAAGAGGTGTGTTGAAATTATTCAGTGTTATTGTATCAGGGTCTATTTGATTGCTTATACTGAGAAGCGTTTTTTTTATGTATACAACTGCACCAATATTTGTTGCATCAATATTTACAATCATGTCTTCTTGTAGATATCAGATATCTTTTGTCAGATATCAGAGTCTCTTCTTCTTGCTTTCAGTCTCTATTGCATGGTTTATATTTTCCCATCCATTCCTTTTACTCTGTGGATGCCTCTAGAGGTCTTTTGTAAACAATACATGGATTTATGTTTTAATCCTATCTGCCAATCTATGTCTTTTGATTGAAGAGTTTATACCTTTTTCATTCAGTGTTATCATTGGAAGATGACTTATATTTTTGGCCATTCTAGTTTATTTCTATTGTTTAATTCACATTTGATTCTATTTAATTGACTATTCTTCTTCTATGATTTATTCCTATGCTATTTTTCTTTTTCTTTTTAATATATTCTACATAAAATATTTCATGGAGTATGTTTCATAGTGTTTATGATTTCCTTCAGTTTTTCAGTTTATCATGGAATTTGTATTTCATCTTTAATTATGAAGAATAATTCTGATGGATATAGAAATCTTTGTTGGCACCTATTATCTTTCAGTGTAGGGTATACCTTATTCTCCTGGCTTTTAGGATCTGAGCTGAGAAATCAGAATAGAGTGATTACCTCTAAATGTGACCTACTGTTTTTCTCTTGAGGCTTTTAAAATTCTAGTTTTGTTCTTTATATTACATGTTTTAGTTAAATGTGTCTTTTTAAATGTTTATTTATTTTATGTGGTGCTGAGGATCAAACCCAGGGCCTAACACATGCTAGGCGAGCGCTCTACTGCTGAACCACAACCCCAGCCCTGTTAAATGTGTCTTTGAGACACATTTTTGATCATGTCTACTCACATTTCTTATTGCCCCCTATATTTAAATTCTCACCTCATTCATGAGTTTTGAAAAAAATTGACACTATTTCATTGAAAATTTTTTGTATTCCTTTAGTTTTTATTTCAGTGTCTTATTCTACAGCAATGATATTTATATTTGGTTGTGAGTTGCTTCCTATATCCCCTTCACCATATTAAGAAAAAACATATTTAGAAATAAAACTTTTATAGGTACTTGATGCTTTAGGAGAAAGGCATACTATTTGTGGCCCCTCTTAATATCCTAATACCTTTTGAAAAACAAAAATAATCTAATAAAAAGATTGACTAATTTTCCTAGGAATCAATTTACATTTAAGGAAAAAGAGATAGAACTATTTATTACTCCTTACTTTTTGAGGTTCCGTAGTACAAGGGCTCTAATTTATTACACTAGTATTTACTGGAAGAAGATTCACTGGAATGAAGAATGCAAAAACTGCTAAATTGTACTTCACCATAAGATTTGAAGTCATCTAGGCTAATAACCAAGCTCACACAAGATCAATGGTACAGTATGGGGCATAGGAAGGATCTCCAAGACAACATTTCTGTAGTAGGAGCTTAAGATCTAAGAATTAAAAATAAAACAAAACCCTAGGACCTTTGAAAGTAAACATGTATAAATCCATTGTGTAAATTCACATCATGTGGCAAAAACAAAAGCTAAAATCTTGGTATATTTAAAAAGGTGTTTCTCAGTTCTCCTTCTTTCTGATATTGGAAAGCAAAAATAATCTCTTTAGCATTGACAACTACTACTGGATTTTTGGGTATTAAAATTGGGGTTCGGGGATGAGTGGAGATCAAAGGAGATATTATGGAATTTCTGGTACCATAGGAAAGTAGATACTTAGAAGAAAGGATTTGATTGATTTTATACCCAGAGAAATAGGTGGTATTGATTATGCATTAGTTATTTGTATGGACTATACTTCAATGATGTGCCTTCTCCACTAACCTGACAGTATTTTGAGAATTCCTGGGTTTTATTCATATCTGAGCCAATTCTTCAATAATATCTGGCATATAATAACACAGTTTCCACTCATATGTGTTTGATTAATAAATATATTAATTCAACAAAATAATCAGAAGAAGATATGAAATTTAATGTCTTTTCCATGCCATTATATATATATATTTTCTCATTAAGATGACCTTTTAATTTTAAAAGCAAAAAAAGAAAATTATCCTTAAAAATAAAGAGATTGTTCTATTGAATAAAAGTGTATTGTGCTGAACTGTGCTAAGTAATTGGGAGATCTTAAACAAAAATATGCTCCCTGCTCCTAGTAAAATGAGAAATCTAACTATATAAAATATTATGTTTTGTTGATAAAATCTATTTTAATTCAAATACCCTGGCCACACAATGGCTACTTTGAATATATATGTGGATTATTTTGCTTACATGAATTATAAGGCATACAAATTTTAAGCCAAGTGACAAATAGATTTCTGTACTTCTATTTCTTTACCCTAAATGTTCATTAGTAGGTAGAGTCATTTTGGAAACTGTATTTACCATTCCATATATAATGACTAAGTCTTTAAAATAAGTGCATATGATGTTAAAATATATACCTTATGATAATCATACTTTTGCTTTGTATTTTTGTGAGTCATGCATATTTTTGGAGCTAGAATATTCCTGGGATAATCTAATGACACATTTTTTCCCATTTAGTTTTTTTATCTAATTTCCTTGTCAATTTTAGGGTACATAAGAATATTTTAAAAGTCAAAAAGCATGACATTTTCCTAAAGGAATAAAAACTTGAAGCATTCAAAGCATACATCAGTTTCTTTTCAACATGTATAGCATAGACAACTAGGGGGAACTTTAGTTTCAAGTAACATTGGCTTTAAAAATAATCAACCTGTTTATGTAATATTATATTTAATTATGACTAAAAAGTGTGAGATACCATGGGAAAGTTCAGGTGAGAGATATTATGCCCAAAGAATTAAAAATTTAAACAATTAAAGTTCAGGCAATTATTTCACAAAACTTTTTTTAAAGTTATCAAAAAGTGTCCATAGTATGACAAAAGAGAAAAATGTGAGGTTTCTTTTAGCTTTCTCCAGAGTATGGCAGATTCCAACTGAATGACCTTCAGAAATGTAAAATACACAATAGGATTTTATTTTGTAAACAGTTTGATAAAGTTAGAAGCACTATTTAATAATTCTGCTATAATGCCCATTTGAGTGTCACTAGACAAGAGAATTGATTGAATAGTTATTAGTTCGTTAAACAAAGAAGAATTTTTTCATATAAAAGAAAAATGCATTGTTTTAGTTGTTAGAAGTAAAGTGTTCTAAATCAGTTAAATAAGGGAAATATGTACAGATAAGGCAGGAAAAGGAAGGATACATGGTAGAGTATTTGCACTCTTACAACCATAGGAGTGATGCAAGTCAAGTACACAGACAAGTTTGATCAAATTAAGCACAAGTCATAACTGAGACTGAATTTCACAGAACACCCTCCAAGATGCCCTGGCTATTTCCTATCATCTTCACAGCTGTAATAAAAAATTATATTAAAATAAAGTAAGTAATAATCAGAATAAAATATGGTCCCCAATAGCTCAATCTTCAGGAAATTACAGGAAGGATTTGTTAGAGGTCTTATTCAATAATAAAGTATAAGATCATATAAAGGCAGAAATTTTACTAAAGATTCATACAAGACCATATTTCTGATATCATAACTGTTATACCACTTAACTGATTTTACTTTAGTCAGTATCAATAAGATAAATATTTTATCCTTCCACTCTTGGCTATTGCTGCTTGAGGACACTCAGACACTGTAAGAAGGTAGAGTTCCTTATCTTACTTGGCATGGTAGCTTTTGCAAATTAATTTGGGTTCCAGCAATTATAGCTGATTGGTATTTTATTCTATGGTGTTTGAGGCTACCAAGGAAAGTTAATTCCACACAAAGAGGGAGGAGATAGAGAGTTACTGGACTCAGCAATATTTTTAAAATTCTTTGTGTCAAAGATTTCAACGTGTATTTGGGTGATATTTGCTACTGAAGTTATAATAATATTGTTCATGGCACTTTTTACAGTTACTTTAATTTTTTAAGATACATATTGCTTGGAAGAGCTCACTTGAGAAAGGCTTTCCTAGGTTTTATAGCTGCACTGACAAACCCACAAAGTAGTTTATTGACAAGGTCAGGCAGTGAGCCAGAGAGCAGCAAAGGTCCTGGGTACCATCATCTCTTGTCAGTGTAACCATTTTCCTTGTAAATAAGATCCTTTTGCACTGGGAGGTACTTAGCAACATTTGCTTAAGGATACATTTTGAAATTATATTTTTCTAGACAATGCATTCACACGGATGTTTCTGTAATACCCTACCAGTCTCTTTTAACTCCAAACTATATAAACTCCAGATGTATCCGTTTCACAGAAAAGTCACTGAAGTATTTTATATGTATGAGAGCAAGGTTACTTAACTGGAAATTTAGCATGTACCACACATATAAATAGCTGCAAATAATTATTTCTAGGTAATTTGAAATAGTTATGCAGTACATATTGTTAAATTAAAGATTATGCTTTTCTAAGGAAAGGATGAATCAGATTAGATTAATATTAACCTACTGAATTCCATTTCAGATAAGCTAGGAAAGAGTGAATTCAAAGTAAAAAAGTACTGGCCCCTGGCCTCTGGAGATTACAGTGTAGCAAAAATGGCACATAATACATGTAGCTGAAGGTACTGTGAAACAAGGGTGGTGTAGAGTCTGCCATAGATTTTCACATTCTGATTCCAAGTGATACAGGAAAGATTCCACAGGGACTCATACCTTAGAAGAATGCTCAGGCTAATGTCCAGCTGCTATAACTGGGTATTTCATGTGATATTCAATGTAAATATGATAAGGAAAAATATTTTATGTGTCAAGTGTTTATCAAATTGCTTCAATGTTATACATTTTGAAAAATACATATATTTATCTCTTGTGTCTCCTTCAGCCATAATATGCCAATCTATAAAATTTGTAGAGTTACAATGTGAGAATGTCTAATTATTTTAAATACCAAGTATCTCTATACTTGGGCTTAGTAGGTGAGATTGGTAAATAACATATGGAATTGAAAGTGAATATATATAGAAATGGTTCACATTTTGAAAGTTTAGGTTCTAATGAAAATCCAGTGACTTATTTTATTCAGGATCTATCAAATTGTACTGATCCCAAAACCAATTTATGTGAATAAATTTAAGCCAATTTTAAATTGATATTCCTTATAATTTGAAGCTAAATTCAAGTTCTGAAGTCGTTTCCTACAGGCACTTTTAATAGAAGAGTAAAGTGTGATTATTAGAATCCTCACTGATAAAATCGGTGCACTCTCTACTGAAAGTATTGATTGTTTTTTCAAGGTAGTCCTTGAGATTTTCATTGAAGTTCCTTTCAGGCCAGTGTCAACAGTGATGGGCCACAATGAGTTTCAATTTAATATATGCCTTTGCTTAACTCTCATGGTACTTTACACTTGAATAAAAATGACATATCTTCTGGCAATATTTATATGAATATAAGATATTAAATAATATGTAACATTTCAAACTTCTTTTACTGAACTGTTTCCATGGGAACCAAGGCATGTACTGAAAATTAAAGCATGCTTTTTTTTCCTTGTTAGATAGGCATGAGGCATCATCTTACAAGATTCTGCTGTACAAGAGCTAAAATCACTAACTTCATTAATTATAGACATTAATTGCCTAACTGAATGTCTTAAAGGTCAAGGGAGGAAACATAAAATGTATTTTAGGCAATTTGACTTTAAACACATCACTTTTATGAAAGGCCAAATCAAAAACCTAAATTACCATCAATATGAAATGACTCCAGATGTTTTAATTTTAATTATAACACAGATCAAGAACCAAGAAGACTCAATTTAACTACAGAGTTTTTAAGCTGAACTTTTGATTGTTTAGAATTGTCCATAAAATAGGAATAAACTATATTTTCAGATAAATATTCAAATTCATTTTATCTAAATACTACCTCAATGGCATTGCGATTATGGGAACATAAGGAATTGTATGCTGTCCCAAAAATGTTAGTTTTTAATTTTTTTTATCTTCCTCTCTCCTTATTCATAAAGATTTACTAAGTTTCCAATGTCCTGTTAAACATGTTAGAGTAATATAAAATGTTCTCACTTTGGGTAACTGACAATTTAGTGACAGAGACTTATAAGTTACCCGAAATTAGAATATCTGACATTATGTTTGCTTCATAGGACAAGATTTTCCTTTTGATTGATCTTTGAATTTTCTTCTCAACACTGAGCATAGTATTTGGTATTAGGAGATATATTTGAAATATATTTTAATTAATATGCATTAATATATAATTGATATACTTTAATTTTAATGCATTCCGAAAATGTTAACAACTGGTTGTACAAATAACATATAATCTTTTTAGATACTATGCTATTGATATACATGGTTAAAATAAAATTAAGTAGTAAAAAGTCATCATTATGCAGATTTAAAAAGATGAGCTATCAGTGCCAGAGACTTAAAAGAATACAGCTTTCATATAAGTGTGAGATACTAACTAGATTTTAAAGAACAGGAAGAGTTTTATCAAAGGGGAAACATTTTAAATATTTTGTAATAATAATGACACTGAATTCTAGTTAAAACATAGGAAATTAAGCATGCATGCCTCTTTAACACCTCAAAAAAACCATTAAACATATTAAAATCTGGATTACTTTCATGTTAATACTATAACAAATTACCACAAACATAGTGACCTAATACAACATGTTTATCTTTTTAAAGTTCTGCAGGTCAACAGTGTAATTGAAGGTTTCAACAAGGTTGTATTACTTCTGGAGGCTTCAGGAAAGAAACCTTTCTGGACTTTTGCAGCTTCCAGCAATTGTCTGCATGCCTTGACTCAAGCCTTTTTTTATATTACTTCAAACTTTTCCTTCTGAATTCATAGGTACTGTACATAAATTGGATTCTCGTGTCTCCCTCTTATAAGAACTTTGTAATTACATGAAATCCACCTGAATAATTTCCCATCTCAATATCCTTAACATAATCACATCTGCAAAATCTGTCTTATCATGGTACGATCAATTTTCACAGGTTCTATCATTTGGATATAGTTCTCTTAGGAGGATTATTATTCATCCTAACAGTCTTCCCTCAAGTCCCAAAGAGTCCTGTCCATTCCATATCAAAAACACATTTATCCTATGTTAAGGTCCCCAAAAGCCTCAACCCATTAAGGCACCATCAGGTCAAAAGTCTTATATCTCATAATCTAAATCACCTAATTAGCAACATTCTTTTGTATCTGTGAACCTCTGAAACTCAAGAAACAGGTCACCTGATCCCAAAATAATAATGGTGAGGCAGGCATAAATGAGAAGAAACAAAAGAGTGGAACCTTTGAGCTTTCAGATCTGCATAGAAATATTACTTTAATAGTAGCACATGCTTTCAGCTAAAGAGTTTCATTGGCATGATTCTTACCTCCAGAATTTGAGGGCTAACAATCTTCTTTCATTTCATGTTCTCTGTCCCTTTTAGTACAAGATGGCAGTGTTTCTTCTAATATAACCTTCACAGAAATCTTTTTGAGTGTCCCATGTATGTCAAGGAGATTCTCTCCACTAGAGCTCCACAGATCTTCCCTACATAATGTCATCTCTATTTTTGATTCCTGCTGAGATGTTTGAGGGGTTCCATGAATAACTTGACTAATCTCTTCGAAGAGCCTTCTGAGTGACTGAATATTCTGTTCTTTTATTACTTTGGAGGCAGTATATAAAGGTTTTGCAGCCACACCTGTGGCTTTCTTTCAAGAGCATAATTTTTGACAGGATATCTCCTAATGTCAGCAATTTTAACAGTGTGGATAGGCTAAAAATTGCATGAACTTTCAATCCCTGGTTCTATCTTGCAAGATATTTCTTCCCTTAACCTCTTCTCTCTTGCAGTTTACCATAAGCATCAAGAATAAACTAGGCCATAACTTTGGACATATTTTCAGGTAAATATTCAAGTTTATTGCTTAGATATTCTCCTTTCACAATGTAGGGTATACTTCAGCAAAGTTTTCTGCAGTGACATAATGAGGACCCCCATTCTCCTAGTTTCCAATAGTGTGTTCACTATTTCCTTCTAGGATATCATCAGAAGTGCCTTTAAAATCTGCATTTCTGCCAACAGTATGTTTATGATCCCTTTGGTGTTCTCTAGGGCAATACAGAGCTTCTGTTCCATGCTCCTTAGTTCCTTCAGAGCTCTTACCACCAGCATCTATATTTATAATGACAGTCTGTTCAAGGCAATCTAGGTTTTTTCTATCATGTTTCTCAAAAATTTCTGGCCTCTGCTAATTAGCCAATTTCAAATCCACTTTCTCACTTTCAGATATTTGTTATTGCAACATCCTATATTTACTACAAAAATCTGCATTGTTTCTATTTATACTACAACAAATTACTACAAACTTAGTGGTTCAAAGAAACATATATTTAGTTTCCATCTCTAGAGATCAGAAATCAAAAGTCAAGGTGTTGTCTATTCTGTTGGCATCATATCAACATTGGCATCAGATCCACCATTTTAGGTCAGGAGCCATTTTATCTAGAGACTCCTGGGTTTTGATTTAGAAGACATTTTATCTAGAAATCCTGAGGCAATGCTGCTTAGCCTCCTGTAAGAACATGTGCCTGCTAAAGGGTCAACCCCACCCCAGCCCATGACATAATCCCTAAGCATGCTTGTGAAATTCCTCTTGGGGACTAGAAAGCTGCTCTGTAAGTGCTGACATGCTGCTGCTTTCCTTGGAGGGACAGTCTTGTCAGTTTGCTTCAACCTACTGGCAATAAATCTCTTGAGTGGGATTCCAGCATGTAGTGTGGTCCTTGGACTTGTCATGGGCTTTGCGAGTGTCCTTTTAGGTTCAGTATAGAACACTTTCCTCATATTTGTCAGTTTCTAGATGATGGCTTCACTCCGTTTCTTATGGTGAACTTCTTTTTATATTCCCATCTCTTGCTTTTATCCTCTCATCTCCTAAACTAACTCTGATCTTCCTTGCCACATTGTTTAACAGTAGTTTTTTGGAGGGATACCTCATACCCAAACCATAACATCATGGATAACTGAAACTACAGAAAGCAAAATCATGGAAAAGGATGACTACTTCCATTTCAAGCCTGTATCTCTTCCAAGTTTTCTGTTTCACTTAGATTCCTCAAGTGGACAGATTCTCAGATTCAGATTCTTTCAGGAGTTGGGGATCATATGACCCACAAATTAGGCAAGGAAGTAATTTCTGTTATCTATACAATATACATTTACTTTTTATACTCTAAAATCATTAAATGAAAAATTCTAGAATAATTCATAATTTTGAAGTCACCGTTCTATATAGCATGATGAAATATTGCACCATACTGTTGCATCTTGCCCCAAACAAATTATGACTTTGTAGTATCATAGTGTTTATGCTTCAGTAACCTTTTGTTTTACTTAATAATGTAATTATTAAGACCTCAATGTACAAAAGTAGTGACTGGCTATTTTATTACAGTGTGTTAACATAATTGTTATATTTTGTTCTTAATCATTTTTAATGTCTTACTGTGCCTAATTTACGAATTGATCTTTATTATACACACACATTTTTGTCAAAAAAAAACATTATAGAAGGGTGAAGTACTATTCACAGTTTCACTCATCCATGATGGTCTTGAAACAGATCACAGGTAAAGGGAGGGAGCTACTGTAAAAGTCAAATTATTAAATTATTGGCTTCTTCTTCTTCCTAGCTCCCAGAATATAAGAAAAGATATAGACATATTCTATCATGGAATTGAAGAATTCTATGGAGATATTGAACAGTCAGCAAGATTTCTAGATACTAAATATATTTAAACTTATATTCTATACCAACTCATTTACCAATTAACTATAAGGCAGAATAAATGCTTTTATACATGGGAGGACTCAAAAATTTACATATTTTTTACTCTAAGAAGGTTACTAGAGAATGGATGTACTTCAGAAAACAAAGGAGAAAACAAAGAGTGGAAGATATGTGATGCAAGAAACAAAAGATATAAACCTAGAGAATGATGAAGGGAAATCATAGAAAAACATCAAGGAAGGCAGAATAAAGAACATCCAGTGCAGATCTGAAAAAAGAATTGATGCCACTGGGAGTAAGATCTATAAGTTTCAAAAAAGAGCAAATAGATGGGTTTTGGATAAGTATTATTTGTTTCACATATATTTTGGAACATCTGGGGGAAAATGTAGCAGTGAGTGTACACAAGAAAATCAAAAGAGAAGGAGAAGGAGGGGTAAGAGAAAAATATCATTGACTCTAGCACAAATGAAATGTTTTAAGAGAAAGTAAAGCCAATTATAGTTCAAAATATGACCCAGCAGCCAGGCACGATGGTGCAGGCCTGTAATCTCAGTGGCTCAGGAGGCTAATCTGATGACCAAGATGACTGCTAAGAGACTGCTAGGTGGGTAATATATACATTGTATATACACTACACAAAGTCATGATTTGTTTTGGGCAAGATGCAGCAATACATGGTACAATACTTCATCCTGCTATATAGAACGGTGATTTCAAACTCATGAATTATTCTGGAATTTTTCATTTAATGATTTTATAGTATAAAATAGTAAACGTATATTGTATAGATAACAGAAATTGCTTCCTTGCCTAATTTGCCTAAATCACCTTCAGGAGGCTGAGGTTGTGGCGCAGAGGTAGAGCTCTTGCCTAGCGTGCATGAGGCACTGGGTTCGATCCTCAGCACCACATAAATAAATAAATAAATAAACAAATAAAATAAAGATATTGTGTTTACCTATAACTAAAAAATAAATATTAAAAAAAAATCAGCCTCAGAAATTTAGCAGGGCCTTAAGCAACTCATTGAGACCCTGTCTCTAAATGAAATACAAAATAGGGCTGGGGATGTGGCTCAGTGGTTGAGTGCAGTTCAATCCCTGGTACCAAATATATAAATATAAACACACACACACACACACACATACACACATAAATACATACCAACAATGAAGAATATCTACAATGTGATTGATGCAAATTTAATTATTAATTAGACAAAAATCAACAGAGAAACTATAGCATAACCACATGGACAAACTGGTTTGGAAAAGGGAGGAGTAGTGTAGTATAAGAAAGTAAATTTTCAGTTATCATACTGTGTTTTCAATACTCAATATATAATGTCTGAAAAAGTGTTGAATCCAATATATGCATATTATTTACAGATAAGGTAATAAATAACACTTGAGACAACTACAAAAATTGAAGTAACAGCTTCTTAAGAGCAAGCAAAGGTACATAGACAGGTAAAACAGAAGAATAAAGATTCTTTTTTTTTCCTTTTTTTTAAAAAAAAGTATGATGTCTTGTTATGTTGCCTAAACGTGTCTCAAACTCCTGGATTCTAGTGAGCATCCTGCTCCAGCCTCTCAAATAGCAGGGACTATAGGTATGTGCCACCACATCTGACTTCAGATCTTCCCTATATGCTATTTTGTATTTTATTTGTAAAGAGTATTCGTGTATATAACTGGCAAAATATAAATTCACATTTTAAATAATATTCATGATTCAAATAATGTGAAATTCTTACCCCAGATACTCTCTCCCATTTTGATTGGCCAGAATATTTCATTATGTCACCTGGTTCTAATATAATTTGTGACACACATTTTTTCTTAAATGATCCATAGGCATTGTGCTAAATACATAGTTTAAAATTTAGCACTATTTAGCACACTATCATTTTAAAGATTAAGAAACAGAGAATAGAGTGTCCAAAATTAAATAATTGTTAACCACTCAGGGAATGAAATCCAAGTTATATTTATAACAATATCTTTGTTGACCAATAAATAATATATGTATTAAGAAATTAAGATAGATTCTAGCTCATAGGTGGTGCTTAATAAATAATGTATATAAAGAATCTGTAAAGAATTTCAAGATATTTTCTTAAAAGTTTATTAGTAGAGGCCTGTATTATTGATGAAGAATAAAATTTAAATTTTCCACAATGCAACTGATTCACTATTTGATAGGAAATTCTCCTTTACTTTATATATTGTTAATGTGCACTTGTCATAGATGCATTTTTACATAAAATGCACACGCTTTACAATCTTTACTTGATATTTTATTTGTATCCATTAAATGAATGGAGTAAAAACCTATATACTTATATGGAAAGAAAAAAGTTCAATACAGAAAAATATGTATAATAAGGTCTGTTTCTGTAGTAGAAACATTGTGTTTATCAGCATAATATTCAAGGTAAGCATTTGTCTTCAGGATAGGAGGATAGTGAGATAGGGATGGCAGTAAGGGAGACTGGCATTTCACATCATACCCTTCTCTACTCTTTCAATTATTTATAATGAACATTATTACTTGTACAATTGAGTAAAGCTGACTACTAAGAAACATCTTTTTTGAATCTTTAAAAAATACCTAGGGGAATTTCACAGCTATTCTTTATAACTTTTATATTTCAACTTTATAAAGTACAGTGCTAAGCAGCCAGAACATACTCAGTGTGGTACTTCACAAATGTATAGAAGAAAATGAGTTGCACTTACAAGACAACATATAGGGCAAAAATTAAAAGTGGCTATTCTGCTTTTTTTCTTTACTATTTTAAGACAAAATATCTATTGCTCACATGCTAAGTACTATGTTTGATGATGTGGATACAAAAATAAATAAAATTATTTATTCCTTCAGTGAGTTTAGAATCAAATAATAAAATCACTGTCCACATGTGTTATGTCATGAGGAAATAAGCATTAAATATATGGAACCACATTGGAACACATCTAGTTTTACCCAAATGAAGAGGAAGTGAATTTATAGAAGGCTTATAGTGATAATATGACTAATATACTTATTGATAATTCTAACCTTTCCAAACTTACCACTCAGGTTTGATAAAGTTTCCCTTGGTAAAAATAAAGTTTTTTAAAATTTTATAATAGTTGTAGATACACAGAAAAATTACAGCAATTGTACAGAAAGTTCCATATAACATATACACATTTCCCCTTGCTATTAGCATGCTACATTAGTATTGTTCATTTTTTAATGAACTAATATTGATAGATTATTATTAACTAAAGTTCAAACCTTATTCAAATGTCCTTTGCTCTTCCCAAATGGCTTTTTATTGTCCCAGGGTCTCCTCCAGAATATGACATCGTATGAGTCATGTCTCCTTTGATTCATCTTTCTCTGATAGCTTCTCAAATCATCCTTGTTTCTGAGGACCTTGACAGTATTGTCCAGGTATTCTCTAGAATCACCCTATATTGGGATTTAACTAATGATTTCTTTAAGATTACACTGGAATTGTATGTTAAAACATATAAAGAAGACCAGAGAGGTAAAAGGTAATTCACATCATATCATATCTACCCTCGGTGTGTATTATCAACATGAGTAAACACCATTGATGCTGACTTTGATAACCTAAATGAGGTAGTGTTTGTCAGGTTTCTTCATTATAAAATTACTCTCCCTACTCTTTTTCCATATCGTTGTCTTTGCAAGGAAGTCACATTTCAGGATTAAGGAGTTATGCTGCACTTCCATGAGGCTGAAAAGATAAATTTCTTTTGAAATTTTCTTGAAATATGTGTCCACTTACTCCATTTTTATTTATTTGACCATGTATATGAGTTTGGGATTTTTAATAATTAGTATATAGGTTAGGTTGTAATCCAATATTACTTTATTGATTAAATAATCCAACTTTAGCTATTGGGAGTTCTTTCAAATATCCCTTTTATACGAATTCATCATTGAGGTTTTCATAAACATTTCTGTAGTTTCTGGAACTAAAATATGTTCTAGATTCATTATATATATATATATATATATATATATATATATATATATATATATATATATATCAGATGTTCACAATACCTTTATTTTTATTTATTTATTTTTATGTGGTTCTGAGGATCAAACCCAGTGCCACACACATGCTAGGCAAGTGCTCTACTACTGAGCTACAAAATTCCCTGTTTTAGTCCTAGAATTAGCCATTTCTTGAAGGGACTATTATCTTTTATCAGACAATGACTTCAGAAGCCAAGACCACGAAACTAAGTATACTCATTCCTGCTAGGCTGGCATTGCTTCTAAGCCATCTGCATTATCTTGGGCTGCTTTGATAATAGATCATAAACTGGGTAAATTACACATATACTTTTCATAATTCTTGAGATTAGCAGTCTAAGATAAGTTTATCAGCAGGCCTCATTCCTGGTTTATAGAAATCCATCTGCATCCTCACATGACAGAAGAGGTCTGTTGCCTCTTCTTGCAAGGACATTAATTCCATTTGTGAGGGCTCTACTTTTAAGACCAAATTATATACAATAAGCCCCCACCTTCAAATACAATAGCATAGAGATTAGGGTTTCAAAATATTAATTTTGTAGGAACATTATATCCAGACCTTAGCATTACATCATGCCTTAGAATATTCATATTTTAACATGAAAATATATTAATTTCAAATCTACTTCACCATCCAAGTTAACAGCAAAAGGATATATACATCTTCACACCAGTTTTGACTTTTCAAAATATAGATGAAATCACACATTACATATATTTTTAGACTCAGTTTTTCAGCTACTAATTTACTAATGTGCATTTAAAACTAATGCATGATTTTTTTGTGTGTGTCTTTGTGTCACATTTTCAGCACTGAATACTATTCCATTGTGTAGATGAACCAGATTATAATTAAATTGATTAAAGGATACTTTGGTTGCTTTCCATTTGGAGCTATCATAAATAATGCTGCTATAATCATTCATGTGCTTGTTTTTAAGTGAGCAATTTTTTTCATATCACTTGAGTCTATACCTAGGAGCAAAATTACTGAATAGTATCGTAAGAAAAAGTTTCATTTTGTAAGGAACTGTCATGTTATCTTCAAAGTGTATTATTTTTCATTTCCATAAGCAATCAATGAGAGTTCTTGGTTGTTTTGCAACTTCATTAGAAATTGGTATTGTTGGTTTTTTCCCAAAAGTTAGCCATTCTAATAAGTGTGTGATTCTATTAGTTCCCTAGAGATGTCATAATGCATTATAACAAACTGGGTAGCTTAAAACAAAATAAATGTATTCTCTCAAGAGTTTTGAAGGCTGGGAATTTGAAGTCAAGTTGTCAACAGTGCTCTAATTCCCTCAGAGACTTTGTGTAGAATCCTTTCTTGCCTCTTTCTAGCTTCTAGTGAGAGCCATTAATCCTTGATATTCCTCAGCATCCTTTGATTTGCCTCCATATAACTTCAATTTCTTCTTCTGTAAGCACATGGTGTTCCCCTTGTATATGTTTGCCTCCACCTGACATTTCTTCTTAATTTTATCTGCAAATGACCTATTTCCAAATAAGACCACATTAATATGTAATGGGGGTTTGAATTTCAATTACATCTGGGGAGACAATTCAATCTACGACAGTAGTTACCTATTCATATTTAAACTTACAATTCCCAAATGAAAAATGATGTTGAGTACCTTTTAATAGGCTTATTGTCATCAATCTATCTTCTTGGGTAAAGTATATATTTGGATACTTTATATGTTTAGATATGTTTTTAAATTGGGTTCATTTTCTTTCCTATTGCTAGAGTGAAAGAATTATTTTAGAAACAAATGATTTACCAGATGTGTTTTGCAAATATTTTCCCCTAATATTGACTTGTCTATCATTCATTTAACAATATTTTTTTGCAAAGCAGAAGATTTTAATTTTACCTAAAGTCTAATTTACCAATATTTTATTTCACAGATTCTACTTTGGGTGTATATTTAAAAGCTGATCACCATACACAAGCTTATATTAACTTTCTTTATTCCAAGAATTTTGTAATTTCATATTTTTAACTTATGTGTATGATAGTTTCTGAGTTAATTCTGTAAAAATGCATGTGTATAGATTTGAATTTTTACATGTGCATATTCAGTTACTTCAGTACCATTTGTTGACAAGATTACCCTTTCTCTGCAAAATTGACTTTGCCACCTCGTGAAAGATAAGTTGATTATATTTGTGTGAGTATAATTCTGGGCTCTTCATTATGTTTCATTGATCTGTTTGTCTATTATTCCACCAATAGCACACAGTCTTGATTACAGTAGCTTTATACTAAGCTATGAATTGGGTAGTGGCAGCCTTCCAACTTTGTTCTGTCTCATTCAACATTGTGTTGGCTATTATGGGACTTTTGTCTCTCGATATAAAAGTTAAAATAAATTTGCCAATATCCACAAAATAACTTGCAGGATTTGGATAGGGATTGTATTGACTCTGGAAAAAAAGTTGGGAAGAAATGATATCTTGACTATATTGAGTCTTCCTATCTGTGAACATGGAATATCTTTCAATTTATTTAGATATACTTTGGTTTATTTTATGAGAGTTTTATAATTTTCACCATATGGATCTGAAATACATTTGGTTAGGTTTCTACTTAGGCTTTTCACTTTTTAGTACAAATATAAATGATGTGATTTAAGTTTAAAAGCCAAGTTTCTTAATTGCTGACATACAGGAAGACAATTTAAATTTATATAATAACTTAATATGTTGAAAATTTGCTATGAATGTTTATGAGTTCTAGAAGGTTATATTTTTGTTAATTATTTAAAAATTTGAAAAATTCTCATAACCCCTGAACAAAGACAGTTATATTTTATCCTTGTGAATTTATAGAACTCTATTTCCCTTTTTAGATTCATTTAGTTAAGAATTCCAGACAGTACAATATTGAACAAGAGTAAAGAGAGGAGACACTTTTGCCAAATTCCCAATCTTAGGGGAAAGAATCTAGTCTCTCAACTTTAGTATGTTAGTAGCTACAGGTATTTTCTATGACAATGAGGATATAGAAAGCATGAATAAGACCAATATCAAGCAATGAAACTGAAGTAACATATAAAAGTTTTCCAAAAAAGAAAAGACCAGGACTAGATAGATTCTATGTCAAGTTCTACCAGACTTTTAAAGATGAACTAATGTCAATTCTTCTCAAATTATTCCATGAAATATAAAAGGAGGGAATACTGCCAAATTCATTTTATGAATACAGCATCACCCTGATACCAAAAACAGACAAATACGCAACAAGGAAAAAAAAACTTCAGACCAATATTCTTGATAAGCATAGATGCAAAACTCCTTAACAAATTTGGCAAATCATATTCAATAGCACACTAAAAGGTGGTACAACATGATCAAATGGGTTTCATCCAAGGGATATAAGATTGGCTTAACATATGCAAATCAGTAAATGTAATGCACCACATAGAGTTAAAGACAAAAATTACATGATTATCTGAAAAGATGCAGAAAAAATATTTGGCAAAGTCCAACATGCATTCATGTTTAAAACACCAGAGAAATTAGGGATAGAAGGAACTTATATCAACATTGTAAAGGGTATATTTGAAAAAACCAAAGCCAACATCACAAACTAAATGGAAAAAATAAAACTACTAGATAGGGGAGAGGGGTGGGAGGGGAAGGGAGGTGGCTTGGGGTTAGTAATGATGGTGGAATGTGATGGACATCATTATCCAAAGTACATGTATGAAGACACAAATTGGTGTGAACATACTTTATATACAACCAGAGATATGAAAAATTTGTGCTCTATATGTGTAATATGAATTGTAATGCATTTTGCTCTCATATATAAATTTTAAAAATTAATTAAAAAAAACCTGAAAGCACTTCACCTAAATTAGGAACAAGGCAAGGATGCCCACTCTTGCCACTTCCTGTTTAACATAGTCCTGGAAACTCTAGCCAGACCAATCAGCCAAGAGAAGAAAATTGAAAGTATACAAATAGGCAAGGTATGGTGGTGCACACCTGTTAATCCCAGCAGCTCAGGAGGCTGAGAGAGGAGGATTGTGAGTTCAAAGCTAGCCTCAGCAACTTAGCAAGACTCAGCTGGATCCTGTCTAAATAAAATATTTAAAAGGGCTGGGGATGTTGCTTAGTGGTTAGATGCCCCTGGGTTCAATTATTAGTACCAAAATATGTATACAAATAGGAAAATAAAGAAGTCAAATTATTTCTGTTTGATGATGACATGATCCTATATTCAGAAGACCCAAAAGTTCTATGAAAAGACTTCTAGAACTGATAAATAAACTTACCAAGGTAGCAGGATAGAAGATAAACATATATGACTCAATCACTTTTCTATAATCCAACAGTGATTTTTGCTAATAAACAAATCAGGAAAACTATCCCATTAGCAGTACCTTCAATAAATAAAATATTTTGTAATAAATCTAAGGAGGTAAATGACCTCTACAATAAAAACTACAGAACAATGAAGAAACAAATTGAAGAAGACCTTAGCAAATGGAAAGACCTCTAATGTCCTTGGATAGACAAAATTAATACATAAAAATGGCCCTACTACCAAAAGCATTATACAAAGTCAATGCAATTCCCAATGAAATTTCAATAACATTCTTCACAGAACAAGAAAAAAAAAAAAAACAGTTTCAGTTAATTTAGAAGAATAAGCAGTCAAGAATAGTCAAAGCATTCTTATATAATTTTATCAAAATGGGTTCTATTGTCATGTATAACTAAGAAGAACCAATAAAATAAAATAAGTTCATAAAAGAATATAAATGCTAGAGGCATTACAATACCAGTCCTCAAATTATACTACAGAATTGTAGTAATAAAAGCACCCTGGTATCTGCAATGAAAGTAGACATGAAGACCTCTGGAATAGAATGGAAGACACAAAAGCAAATCAATGTAGATACATTCACCTGGAAATTGAAGGTACCAAAAATATATGTTGGAGAAAACATAGCCATTTGAACAAATGGTCCTGAGAAAACTGGATAGGCATATATAGAAAAATGAAATTAGGGGACTGGAGCTGTAGCTCAGCAGTAGAGTGCTTGCCTTTTATGTGTGACGTACTTTGTTCGATTTCCAGCACACATATAAATAAGCAAATAAAATAAAGGTCCATAACAACTAAAAAAATTAAATAAAAATGAATTAGTTCCTGTCTCTCACACTACACAAGAGTCAAATCAAAGGGAATAAAAGACTTTGGAATTAGACCAGAAACTAGGCAACTCCTACAAGAAAAAGTTGGTTCAACAATCCAACATATTGAACAAGCACCAACTTCCTTAACATGACTCGTATAGCAGAAAAAATAAAACCAAGGATCAAGAAATTATAAAGTTTTTGCATAGCAAAGTTAATAACTAAGAGAATGAAGACAGAGCCTACAGAATGGGAGAAATTCTTTGTTACCTGCTCCTCAGATAGGGAATCAACACCCAGAATATACAAAAAAATTCAAAAAACTTAATGCCAAAAGCTCAGTAAACCCCATCTATAAATGCACAAAAGAACTAAATACACACTATTCAAAATAAGAAATATAAATGTTCAACAAATATATTAAAACATGTTCAAAATCCCTAGAAATCAGTGAAATGCAAACCAAAAGTACATTGAGAATTCATGTTACTCTAATTAGAATGGTAATTATCAAAAATACAAATAATAATAACTGCTAGCAAGGATGTAGAATATAAAATACCCTCACACAATTTTGGTGGTGCTGCAAATTATTACAAGTACTTTGAAAAGCAGTATGGAGAGCTCTCAAAAGACTAGGAATAGAAATACTATATGACCCAGTTATTCCACTCCTCAGTATTTACCCAAAAGAAATAAAATCAGTGTACTATAGTTATATATCCACATCAATGTTTATAGCAGCAAAATTCACAATAGTCAGATTATGGAACCAGCCCTGATGTGGATGAACAGTTAAATGGATAAGCAAAATGTGGCATATATACAGAATGGATTGTTGCTCAGTCATAAAGAAGTATTAAATTATGAGATTTGCCAGTAAATGGATGAAACTGGAGAACATCATGCTAAGTTTAATAACACATACTCAGAAAGCCAAGAGAAGAATATTTTACCTCATATGCAGAAGCCAGACCATAATAAGGAAAAAATAAAACAGTGGGGGAAATCCCATGGAAAGACAAGAAATGTTGAGGCAGGGATAACAAATAGGATGAACAGTGGAGTAAGTAAATTGACCAAACTCTTCCATATACATATGTGAATATACCACAGTGAATTTCCCCTTTAATCTATAAAGCACTAATTTAGGGACAAAAACTATAAATAAATAAAAGGAAGACAAGTATATTACAGGAAATGTAACAGGGGTTGGGAACAAGGGAGAGAAAGTAGAAGTACAGAGGATTGCATTGGAACAAGTTATATTACATGTGTTATGGTTTGGATGTGAGGTATTCCCCAAAAAGCTCATGTGTGAGAGAATGCAAGAATCTTTAGAGGTAAAATGATTGGGTTGTGAGAGCCTTAACCTAATCAAGTGCATTAATCCATAGGGATAAACTGGGTGGTAAATGTAGGCAGATAGGGTGTAGCTAGTGAAGCTGTGTTGCTAGTTGCAGGCCCTAGGTGTTTATATTGTTTTCTCTGGTGAGGAGAGCTTCCTCTGATGGTCATATCCTAAGTTGCCCCCCTCATTCACACCCTTCCTCCATGATGTTCTGCCTCAGGCAGAGACCAATGGATTTGGCCATCTACGGACTGAGACTGCTTAAACCATGAACACCAAATAAACTTTTCCTTGTCTAAGGCTTTTTTATCTGGTAGTTGATTGCAGAAATGAAAGAACTGAATAAAACACGATGCTTTTATGTTATGTCAAAATGAGCCCCTAATATTATGTATAACTATAATTCATTAATAAAAAATGAGTTTATCTTCTGTTTGTTGGTCATTTATATTTCTTTCTTTGGAAAATGTCTATTCAAATTACCTGCCCATTTTAAAACCAATTTTTTTTTATTGTTGAGGTTTTCAAGCTTCTTTATTATTATCCTTTATTACATGAATTATTCACAACATTTTTCTCTCACTTTGAAAAGTACCTCTTTCCTCTAATGACAGTTTGTTTTACTGTTCAGAAACTTTTTAGTTTGATGTAGTCCTATTCATCTATTATTGTTTGTATTGTCTGTGATTTTGGGGTCCTATTCAAAAAAATTAATTGCCTATACTAATGTCTTGCCATTTTACATCTAGTTTTCTTCTAGTAATTTTATAGTTTCAGATCTTATATTTAAATCTTGATCCATTTTGAGTGACTTTTGTCAAGGTGACAGGTATGAGTCAAATTTCAATCTTGAATCTTCTCATGTGTACTAATCCATACTCAGGCCTCATCTTCATGATCTCATCTACACTAATCATGTACCAAAGTCACTTTAGGGGTTAGAATTTCAATATATTAACTTTGGGGACCAGGGTTGACAAATATTCAATCTATAACATATGAATTTCTACAGTATAAACACCAGAGTACTTTAAAAATTGATAAATACATAACTGATATTATTATTTTGCCTTTAAATATTCTGTCAGAAATCAATTAGTATACTTTGTATATTTTTGGATACCCCAATTTTCTTTTGGATAAGTACCCTTCTATTTTTTCAGAAAGTCTTGGTAGAACCATCAGTAACATTGGTATGCTATGTCCTGGGCAAAGGTAGACTATGTGATGCATTGATCTGACTCTCATCATCATTAAATATGGTGTAGTAGACACAGGTTAAAAAAAAAAAAACGTGAACATTCTCTAATAGCTTCACCCTGACAACAAGGTGACTACTAATCTTAGTACAATATCATGTGGTACAATGCCATTTTTGTTAAACTACCAAATAATACTGACCCGTAGAGAACTGTAGTTATCTATCTATATCTATCTGTATATATATATATATATATATATACATATATACTTATATGTATATCTATATCTATCTATCTATCTATATCTATATCTATATCATCTATATCTATATCTATATCTATATCTATATATCTCTCTCTATATATAGATATAGATATAAATTTATGCCTAGGAAAAGTTCTGGAAAGTCCAATCAAACATGTTATAATTGGTTACCTATTGAGAGAATTTAGATATGGAGTGAGCTAAAGAGATTTTTTAAATTTATAAGCTTGTACATTTCTGACCTGTTACATTTGAGGTAGTATATATCAATTGACATGTTACTTTTGTAATTTGTTTATTTTCGTCATATTTTCATATTCAATTCTCTATCCCTGTGGTTCCTATGCCCATGAATAAGAATTTTAATTCCCCTGAGAGACCAAGTACTATAATATTAAAATGATCCAAACATGACTTCTGTACAACACAGGAATAAAGTGATAACCTGAGGAGATAATAGAAAGCAAGTCATTTGGAGAAGAAATTGTGCAGCATTCCACAGGATTGTTATTTCACCTAACCAGGCCTCTTGGGCTTGTTTCTATGTTATATATAGAGATCTACTTTATTTTTTTTGAGACATTGAATGTTATAGAATATATATATACAATAATATATTTGGCCATTCCTCTACCTAAGTATTTATGTTGTTTCTACTACTTTTGCTATTATAAGTAGGAATTTCTGTTCATATATTTTTGAGCACCCAAATGAGTATTTCTGTGGTTAAAAAAATGGAGACTTGAAGTGGCATATCAAAGAGTTTTATAACATGAATTATTGATATTATCAGTCTTCAAAAAGATTTAATCATCAATATTTACAATAAGCTTGGGAGAATACTGATTTCCCATGCTTTCTTAAGATCACATATTATTGTTTTAACTTTTGTGACCAGAAGGGTAAAAAGTCAACAGTGGCTTGATGTTGTATGCAAACT
The DNA here is from genome assembly GCF_047511675.1 of Marmota flaviventris. Classification (NCBI taxonomy): domain Eukaryota; kingdom Metazoa; phylum Chordata; class Mammalia; order Rodentia; family Sciuridae; genus Marmota; species Marmota flaviventris. Next base: position 125,775,058 of record NC_092518.1, read on the forward strand.
GCTTATTTAGCTAAGAAGATTTTTGCATTCACTGCTCTAGATGTCACTGATAAATGTTAAACAATTTTAGATTTCATAGGTCCTGCATTTCTCATCTAGAAACAATGTTTGGACATACTCATGTGCTAAACACAAATCCTAAGTAATATCTAAGCTAATAATATTGTCTCCTAAATTGAAAAGTTCTTTGAAGGCTCAGTAGGGGGTTTACTAAGCATTATTCCACATTAAGAATGTGAACTAAGTTTGAGGTCTTAATATTAATAGAGAGTAGAATGGAATCTTCTGACCAACGTTAAGGTTTTTTTGTTTTGTTTTGTTTTTGTTTTTTTGCACTGGGTATTAAACTCAGGGTTGGTTTACCACTGAGCTTCATCCCCAGCACTCCCCCCCCACTTTTTTAGACAGGTTCTTATTAATTTGCTTAGAGCCTTTGTTGCTAAGTTGCTGAAGCTGGCCTGCAGTGATCCTCCTGCCTTAGACTCCTGAGTCACTGGGATTACAGGCATGTGCAACCATGTATGGAAACAAAAGTTCTTCTTTTTTTCTTTTTTTGGTACTAGGAATTGAACTCAGGGGCACTTGGCTACTGAGCTAAATCCCCAGCATATTTTGAATTTTATTTAGAGATAGGGTCTCACTGAGTTGCTTACCGCCTCATTTGTGCTGAGGCTGGCTTTGACAAATGTTTAGTTCCAAATCAAGCAAATTAGTTTGAATCATAGTTACCTGTTTGCCTCTATTTCTTTGGTCAAGGAACCAATGAAGAGTTGCTTGCATTTGAAGGTAATATCTGATGTGATTATAATGAAACTGTTAAATTATGTCCATCATGGTGAGCTGACCATATACTAAGAAACATCAAGGGAGTGAAAATATCCTAATAGCAGTGGAATGACATTTACCATGTTCTACTAATTCAAGGGAATAAGCTCTTTGAAGCTCTGGTGGGCATTAAACTGTTACTTTGTTCTCACCAATAATTCATAAGCATGTCTAATTTTGTGGATCAGGAGTGCTAATGAAAGAGAATGCAAATGTGAATATTCCATCCCATCATTGTTTAGGAACTGCCTCCCCAATGCATAGCATAATGTTAATTGTTTGATGCATTGCCAATTTTATTATATAACATTAATAACAAAATATTTTAATTTATTTTGGAAGTTGCTGATTTTCTTTCCTACAGAGCACTATAATATACTTTTCAATAAATAAATAAGTAAATAAATAAATAATAGAAAAATAAAAATAGATTGTGACTCAAATAGAAAATACTTTATTCAGAAGTTTCATATCAGGAACCATTGATGATTGTTAAAGCTGGATTGTTCTTTTACACAATAAGAAAAAGAGACATGTTTTCCTCTTTAAGCTCAGGTACTAGTTGTCTTTTTTACTTGCTGCAATATTTAGGATTTTAGAGATAGATAGAACTATTCAAGCATGTATTCATGCTTCTTATTCAAGATCATTTGTACAAACCCATCCTGCTAAGTGTCAAAACTTTTTTTTTTTTTTTTTTGGAAGTCCGATATTTGTTCAACTAGGCAAGTTAAGAGGCTAAAAAGGTAGTAACAAAGGTAAAACAATAGGGAAAGAAAGGAATGTTGGAGACAAAGGATTTGAGTACCTTTCATGATTACTGGTTTAATTATATTTCATATCGGGATCAATAAATTTCCAGTGATTCTAGTACTCTCTAGTAATGTTGTAACTTCTCACAATTGTTAATTTTTAATACATTTAATTTGTTAATTTATACTTGTGTGGTGCTGAGGAGCGACCCAGTGCCTCACACATGCCAGGCAAATGAACTACCACTGAGCCACAGCCTCAGCCCCACAATTGTTAATTTTTGTTTCTCAATTAACCCATGTACTGAAAATTGCTTTCCTTTCTTTCAGCAAGGCTTTTAGCCCAATGTTGTGATTAGAATCCCTGATATAATTAGCTAAGCATAGGGCAACAAAAATAAAAATAATAATAATGATGACTGCAATTATGGTACCGAAGGAAATGATATGGAACTATGAAACAATCAAGTACAAGAACTTTAGCATGAGGAAACAATTAATTATTAGAACAAAAATTCAGCCAGGAGCAGTGGGGCATGCCTGTTATCCCTGTGGCTCTGGAACCTGAGGCAGGAGAATCACAAGTTTGAAGCCAGCCTCAGCAACTTAGCAAGGCTTTAAGGCACCTAATTGTGACCCTGACTCTAAATTTTAAAAAAAAGGATGGGGATGTGGTTCAGTGGTTTAGCACCCTTGGATTAAATCTCCAGTACCAAAAAAAATTAAAAAAAAGGAATTCATTGACGGAAGGAGCAATCATAGACAAATGCAAAATCACTTAAGTATTTAACTCCATTCTTTCACTTGCAGTTGACTGAAGAACTCTGAAGTTAGAATAGTAGCAAATGGTCCCAGATTTGAGAAAGGAAATGGTGGGGAGAACACAGCAAAGGGGTAGAAGGCTTCACAAGAACAACTAAGGGAAATTATTGCCATCAAAGAAATAGCTATCCTCCAGGAAATATTTTTCCTCAGAGAGGCAGCGTAGTGTTGAGGGCCACAGACAAGTCAAGATGGCGCCTGGCACCTTGCCAGGAGGAGTGGTTTGAGAAGTAACGCCAGCGAGGCATTAAGATGATGGAGATTCCTTAATGACTGACTGCTGTGTCTAGATTATGTCAATTAAGTTAAGCTGTGTATAATTATTAAGATGATGAGGATTCCTTAATGACTGATTGCTGTAACTGGATGATGCTAAATTGAGTCAAGCTGTGTGTAATTAGTTAAGTATATATACCTCTGCTGTCCTACAATAAAGCGGCTGTATCAATCTTCACAAGTTGCTTGTCACCCCCCAGTTATTTTGCCCAGCCAGACTGTGGCAGTGTACTAACATGGAACAAACAGTAGATTTGTGTCAAAAGTTCTCAATGTCAGTCTTGAATCTGTCACATTCTTCAGGAAATTATATAATATGAAATTATAAGGTATTTACAATAAAGATTAATCATATTAATCTTTAAATTCTTAAGCATCCAACCCTAACACCAGTCCAAAACGCTATTGTTTGAAACTGTGGTATTGGTTTCCAAATTGAGGTTTCATCAGAATGACCTGGAGAATTTTCATTCAGTAGATCCAGGGCAAAGAATTTGCATTTCCATCAAGTTTCCCCAAGAAAGCTAATGCTACCATCCCAGAAATTGCATTTTGAGAAGGATTGAACATTGTTTTAAATCAGGGTAAACAAACTACTGCCAACTAGTCAACCCACTCTGCATCTACTTTTTTTTTTGTGGGGGAGGGTTCAAGGGATTGAACTGAGGGGCACTTGACCACTGAGCCACCTTCCCAGCCCTATTTTGTATTTATTAGAGACAGGGTCTCACTGAGTTGCTTAGGGCCTCACTGAAGAGGGCTTTGAAATCACAATCCTATTGCTTAGCCTCCAGAGCTACGGGGATGACAGGCATTTGCCACTGTAACCGGTTTTCAGTCACCTTTTATACAATCAATGACATAAGGTCTTTTTTTTTTTCTTTTTTGTATTTTACACGGTTAAGAAGTGTGGGTACACACACAAAATATACAACAAAGACTATATGCTACAAAGTATATATTTAATTTCTGGACCTGTATGGAAAAATTTACCAACCACTGCTTTATTTTATTTATTTATTTAGTTTGTTATTTTCTACTGGAGATTGAGCCCAGGGGTTCCCTACCACTGAGTTATATCCCCAACCCTCTTATTTTATTTTATTTTTGAGATAAGGTCTTGTTACATTGCTGATGGTAGCCTGGAACTTGCCATCATTCTGCCTCAGTTTTTTGAGTCACTGGGATTACAGGGGGTTGCCACCCTGCTCCGTTCCAACCACTGCTTTAAATAATATAATTATTGAAAACAACAAATGACTTGTCCTGGAAGTAGTTTAAACTGTCTTTATGACTGAAGGAAAAGAACCATATATTTATGTTCTATGTTACCTAAATCACTACATTTCCAATATTCCACATCTACATAATTCTTGTTTGGCTAGTTATATTCATTTTAGGGACTGCAGAAATTATTTCAATTATTATATAAAAGCATTTTACTGAACTAAAATGTGAATATTTTAAGAAGAATTATTCTGTAATGATTTGAAGAAAATATAAATAATATTAGAGTTTTAATATTTAAGCTTTTCTTTATATTAACTACATTTTAAATCCTTTAGTTTTTGTTATGTTCTGCTTGTCCTTTTCCCAATGTCAAATTTGGAATAACCAAGCTTTAAAATAACCTTATAGCTTATTGAAGAGAATTATAAACTTTTTCATGTTGTTGGGCTTGCATATTGATATGCCACAGTAAGACAACACCTCAGGTTTCTGTTCTTCCTTATCTAGTTTAGAAATCTATCTAGGATTAAGAAAGAATCAAAGAGACAGCCAATCTTTTAAATATATAATGTATCCAAAGACTCCCATTTTTCCACATACTCTTAGGTTGGCTCTGGATTTATTATAACCAACACTAATCACAAGTGTATGAATTCAAACATACATAAATGAGTCATTTGTTTCATTAAGAAACAAAGTAAAATAACCTAGAGGTAGTTGTCATTGAGCACATAGGGTGGGGAAGTATACCTGAAGAAGAGAAATCTGGCATAGGGGAGGTCAAAGTCTGAATCATGTAAGGAGAGAGTTCATAGAGTAGATGGAATGAGAAGTCAACTGAATGTAGATTATTAGAGTCAAGCAAGTGAGGAGATATCCCCATGAAAATTCATCTCAGTGTGAGTTATGGGTGATGGAGTATGGTGAGACATGTTTTAATGCAAGGGACTGACATAAAGAGCAATCGATTTTAAAATGTTGGTGTCTATATGAGGCAAAAAAGAATATTCATGCAAAAGAGTGGCTAGGCACAGGGTTTTGGAGCCCAAAAGAGTAGGGAAGACCGCTGTGTTGATATGGCATCTGAGATGACAGCAATGGCAGATTGGTTCCATATGAAGGTAATGATTACTTAAGTAAATATATTATAGGCACTGAGGACCAGAAGAGGCCATGGACACATGAAAAAGGAGAGAAAAAAAAAAACTAAAATAAACCTTATGGTATTAGATTGAAATCACATATTTTAATGGGTGCAAACCTAGGGATATATAAATAAAAGAAAATTGTATATTTATGTATGTAAAAACTGTTCCTAAGATCAGTGATTCCCCCAATAGCTAGGAGAACTAGTGCTCATACTATAGTTTCTAAAACCATCTTCCTCCTAAGGAAATCAGGAATCCTTATAGAAATGGCTGATTCTGGAGCTGATGCAGGAAATGACAAGATAAGGTAGGACCATATGTGTCTGAAAAAAAAATTGTGGTGGCATGTTAATAGGCACAGAAGACAATTTGAAGGAATTTGAAAGGGATTCTACATGTCAAACCTGGGCCAGATTGAGTATAAAAATGTAAAAATAAATAATCATTAAGCAATATAGGAATCAATAATATAAAATATAAATAAATATTGAAAGTGGTTTCAAACTCCCTTTCTACAAAATACTTAATGTTACAAGGTAGAAAAGATTAACTTTACAATGGTGAAGAATGTAAAACTTAAGACACCTTAATTAAGTTATTAGTTACCATTACCAATAATGAATTAAGTTGAAAATGTGTACTACATGATAGGTTGCATTAAGATGAGCACAGGGGCTGAGGTTGTGTCTCAGAAGTAGAGCACTCGCCTAGCACATGCTCAGTACCACATAAAAATAAATAAATAAAATAAAGGTATTGTGTTCAACTACTACTAAAAAAACTTAAAAAGATAAGCATAGCATTATATTAGTGATATTCCTGTGAAGTGACTTAGCCTGAATGGAATTATGAAGAAGCATTAGAAAACACAAAATATGGGATATCCTACATAGTAACTGCTGTACAATATTGACAAACATCAAGGTCATAAAAGTGAAGGAGACTGATGAAATTTATCACTTAACACAATATCATTTTGGACTGGGTTCCTTTAAATATAAATGGCAATCATTAGTTGGATATTTGGCAAAATCTGAAGTAAAGATCAAGGATTACATGATCATAATATATTAAGGTTAATTTCTAATTTTCTGGTTCCACTGTGATTATGTAGAATATTCTTCATTATAGTAAATATGCACCAAACTATCCAAGAATGGCAGGAAATTTTGTCAGCAATCTACCTTCAAATACTTCTGGTAAAAAAAAAAAAAAGAAAAAGAAAAAAAATTATTTGTACTATATTTGCAACTTTTTATTACTTTTAAGACTATGTAAAAATTTATACACACACACAAGCACACACCAAGAACTCTGGGATGTTTATACTATATTTCTAATTTTGTCTGAGAAGTATTTTGAAGTATTTCAGAGAATAAAGTAGAAGTATTGACTGACTTGACTGACTTACCTTGCAAAAATATTAAAAGGGATTCATGAGATGTCTTTCTGGGCAAAAAAAATGAAAATATAAAAAATGTCCATGACTAGCAGACTATGCTGCTAAGATTATTTTTGCTGAAAATTAATGAAGGAATGGAATTGGATTTTACAATCAGAAAAAGAAGAGCAATAAAAATAAAGAGAAGGGGATCATGCTGAGTGGGCTGAATAAAGAGAGACTTCCTTAGGAGAATGTAGAGATTTAGTGGCAAAATTAGATGGAAACTAAAGGGAAAAGGGAATTCATCCAAACCTTAGTACTATTAAATATAAGACTAGGAAAGATTGGAGATATATTGGTTGTTGTTAGACTAAGAAATCTGATTGAGATGGAAAGAATTCTATATAAAGCTAGAATAACCATCTCAGAGAGCAAATTGGAATGTCTCCTAGTGGCAGACCAGATGCAGGATACTATGCACAAGTGTTCTAAGAAAACAACAAATCAGAAGTCAGAGATGAGCAACTCCCTTGGTGATCAGGTATACTGCAATGAGTGATTGCATAAAACCTGGACAGATATAATTATGTAAGTTTACGTAGCATTTAGTAACATTTAGTCAGATTCAACATAGAGTGAGTGTTTCAGTTTTTGTAAGATGGATCTCAAAAGTGACACCGTTTTTGCAAGTAGGAAAGCAGTAACACCCTATATCACAAATAAACATGCATACATTATGTAAATATATCCATAGTCTTTATCCTCATTGTAGAGTTAATTTTTTAACTAGTTTTGGTGGGCAAGCTATGTTTCTGTTTTCCTCTATAAAACTGGATTATTTTTTAATGTCAAAGCTACTAATACTATAGAAATATCAAGGATCTGTAACTGTTATAATTATTAAAATGTCAAACTTTAGCCAAAAAATGTGTAATAAGAGTTGTTATGAAAGGAAACAGCAATATACAGTCAAGTTACACTATCATGTATTTTTAAAAAAGTAATTTAAAAATAAGAAACAGATATGGATATTTTCCATAGCTATGATTACGCAGGAAGGTAAAAGGAGCATAGCACACCCATCCACAACAACAACAAAATAATGTAAGGCCCTTATTGATCTAGCCCAGGCTTTAGTTAGATGTCAGCTGGGTGGAAAAGCATTTCTAGAATAGAAATGTCAATAGCAACTAACACCTATTGTCAGTCAGGAGGATGATAAGCCATGTGAAAGTGATTGGGAAACAAGGAAAACTCAATATTATGATATTTATAGACATTCTCATAATCCCCAGTTGGGCCACACATGGCCATCTCTAAACAAATCACCTCACGAAGAGATTTCATGCTCTACTTCTGTATAGAGTTATATACCCTTCAATGAAATCACCTAAAGTATATGCAGTAATAGTTATAGAAGAGTGGTTTGTTGGCCAAAAAGAAGAGCATGATTTTTTTGGGGGGGGATGGTGTCTGGGGATTGAACTCAGGGGCACTCAAACACTGAGCCACATCCCCATCACTATTTTGTATTTATTTAGAAACAGGGTCTCATTGAGTTGCTTAGTGCCTTTTTTTGTGCTGAGGCTGGCTTTGAACTCTCAACCTTCCTGCTTCAGTCTCCCCAGCAAGCCTGGGATTATAGGCTTACAAGGGCTAGATGATTACTTTAAGAAGGACATATTACATAATAAAAACAACAAAAAGGAACTGAATGTCTGGGTTTGAAGACATCCACACAATCTCTGACAGAATTTCTATCAAGGTCAAGTTTACAATGAACTATCCACCCCTTCTCCCATTGTAGGTTCAAATGTTGGGAAAATATATATATATATATAAAAAACGAATCTCCCACCTCAGAAAACTATTTCATTAATGTAGAAGAGAAAGAAAGCTATTTTATTATTATTTGATATGAATGAAACCAGAATATGGTGGGGATTACAAGTAGTTCACTAAATGATTGTAAAAACAGTGTCTCATTTCCTTATTTAGTTGAACAGGTATGACCCAATGCATATATAAACCAAGCTAAAAAATGACTAGTCCTTAATTAAAATGTCTGAACATCATCCATTATCACACACAGTTTACCCTAAATTCATGTAATTGGAGGGTCATCTGTGCTAGCCAATTTGCTTTATCCAAGGGTAAAATAAACTTTTCATGTATTTATGCCAAAGATTTTTGCAACTGAGAACAAAGCATCCTGAAGTTAGGCTCCTTCCCTCTGAGGCTAGCTGGGAGACATGGGTACTATCTTCTTTGATGTTTACATTTAAAGAGATGGTTTCCAGGTTTTAGATACAGAGATTTATGGGCACCAAAACTGGCAGGATGTATTTATTGTGTTGGTTTTTATTTTATTTTTCAATTTTTAAAAATACATACATTTCCAGAGACAAAGAATCCATACACAAGCAAATAGAGAAAGATCAATGTTCATGTGAAAAGTAACACCAGGGGTAAGTAAATATAAATTAAAATCAGAGACTTAATTATCATTTTTAAAAGTAAGGAAGGAGACTCACGCCCATATTTTATAAGAGCATTTTCTTTAGAGAATTAGTAGAAAAGATACTTGTAAAACTTGAGTTACATATAGATTGCCCCTTTCCTCATATCCATCCAAAATTGTATGAGAAACAATAATAACTAACACATATTTAGAATGTTCCTGTAACTGTTTCAAGTTTTTATATTGACATATTTAATCTTCTCAGTCATGTCATGATATAGGTGCTATCACTATTGCCATAGTTCAGTGGTTAAAGCATTGACTGTGGAGTCAAACTCTCCTGTGGAAGTATGGGCAGGTTCTTTACCTCATTAATGCTCTCAGTTTATTTTTCTGTAACATGAGGATGTATCTTATTGGTACTTGAGAAAATTCTTAACACATTAACCAATTAAATTATATTAAATATCTAAAACAATTCCTGATATATCAGTGTGTTATGTACATGATAATATCTATCACAGAAGAAGAAAGAAACAAAGCTCAGCTATCCATATCCTTTCCTGTGTGGAGGTTTGTTAAGGCTTGCTAGTGAGCAAGAAAATGAAACAGAAACATTGTTTCAAAGATAATCATTTTCCTGGATTTGTTTCCTCAATTCTAAATGCATCCAAGAAACCTTCACTAAATAGTCTAATAGGATAGGGAGCTTACATTTGGGGAATGGGATGGAATAGAGAGATATAAAGAGACAGTCCCTATAAGTTGGGGTTGAGAGATGGACAGAGTTCTAGTTATTAAGGAAAAGTGAAGAATTACAACCATGAGGAGGTAGAAGTTCTCAAGAAGAATGGCTACTGCTGCCCAAGTGTGGGTGTCTCAGGGTAGATGAGAGTGACCTTCCATGTACCTAGATATACAATGTCAGGACTTCTGAACTACCCTGACTGGTCTAGGACTCAAGAATGGCTGAAATAAATTTCTCTTTATGGATGGCATGATGGAAGCTCTAAATTAAATCTACATTAACTTAAGAAAGAATGTGGTATATTTTTTACACTTGAGCTTTAGCACTGAGATTTAAACTTGTCTCATGGAGAGAACATTTTCTTATAATTCAAAGGATGTAAGTCAATCATCACAGCCTACCTCATTAAGGCTACTAAAATTGAAGAAGTCTCATTATGAGATGAAGGTTTCGACTGTAAATGAGCTGGTATACAGAGACGAACGTTGCCTCTCAGAAGTCTCTGCTACTTTGGTATATGAGAGGAGGCTATGCGAGTACTCGGTTTTGCAGAGTGCTATGGAATCAGTTTCACCTCTTTGGTATGATGTTCCTGAGGAGGAAGAGGAAAGGATGAATGTACTTATACCAGATTTGGCTGATGGAATTAACATATCTTTGATTCTCAGGAGAAAATATAGAAATGATGGGGGCATATTTTTATGCTCGTGGCCCCATCATTTGATTTTTAACTTTTAAAAAAATAAAACCAGATTAAAAAAAAAAGTAGAAAGTATTTTTTTCTGAGAGAGGATTGCATATAGCAATGAATATTGGCAGATTCTGGGGTATTAAAGACCCCCTAACTGTCCCTTGATCAGGTGTGCTACTTGACACATACTATGGTATTTGGAAAGAATATTTTGCTTGCTATGAAAATGATAACTTATCCAAACTCAGGGAGATTTGTAGCAATGGAAATTCTATTAGGGAAAAAGGACTTGAATATTGTTCAGGGATGATGTGAAAAATGCTGAAGCAGTGATACTCATCTGAGGCCAAGAAACTGCAGATTCTGATGGAAAGCCCAAAGGCAGTTGGACTCTGAAAGCATACAAGTGGCTTTGGCTGCATCCTTCTGAGTTTCAGAAGAGGCTTTCCTTCTAGCTGAAAACCAGAATGCATACCAGATAAGCCTCTTAAATACACATCAGAGAGCCAGAGAAAAAGTCATCTACATTTACACAGATGCTAGAAATTCTGTAACAGAAGAGACTGGCCCTGAAAATTTACATTCAGATACCATTTAGCATAGGTTTTGGCAGGATGAGGGGTCCTTTGCAGAGTTTTGGGAATCCAGGTGGTAGCTTACTTATGTACCCTTTCTAAGCACAAGCTGCCAAGTGAAAAGAAACTTGATTCTTTACTAAATGGACACACCTCTGAATCTGCCATCCAAATGATAGCCTAGGGTATTGGCAGAGAAAATGGGATTAATGGCGCTTCTCAGTCATTAAACATTTAGAATAATAAAACACCCTTCTTTTTGCCTTTCTTGTATAAAATCACAAACATTTCATGGTACACTGTACTTTTAAAGTATAAGTAGTGATGCAGAAGGCAAAGGTTTACTTTCAACATATCTAGAAGATACAAACTAATTCCATAGTAGTATAGCTTCAGCCAGCTCCTACATTCTCACTTGGACAGAAAACTGAGACCAAATAATGAGGAAAAAAAATACAAGAACAGTAACCAGGTGAAGGGTTAGGATGAAAAGATGAATCACTACTCCAGCCTCAGAACCCCTCCTGGTCTGTAACCTAATGTTGGACTAAGCACAGGAGATAGTATTCAACAATTCTGTGCCAAAGATCTAGGGCAGAGAGTTGGAGAAGAATGACTTTAAGAATAAGGAAACTTTAGTAGCTCAGGTGTTATATGCAGCCCTCACATGATTGTCTTGAAGTAAGAGATGACTGTTAATCTCTTAGTTATCTGAAGCCAATAAAAGAAGTTTCAAAAACAAAGGGCTAGGGATGTACCTAGTAGAGGACTTGCTTATCACATGCAAGGACTTGGATTCAATTTCTACTACCACCAAAAGAAAGTTTCCTTATTGAAAAGATGTTCAACATGTGACTAAGCCTCTGAATGGGATACATGAGTATTGGAAATCTCCAAGGAGATGGGTTAATATTATAGAAATAGAGGCTGAGGTGGGACAATACCCTTGAACACTGGTTAAAAATAATTTTGATCACTTCCTTGAGTGGTAGCAAAGGAAGTTTGAGAACTCCTGTAACTAGAAATAGGATAAAAACACACATTGGCTTTACATTGACTCACAGGAGATCTCAGAACTTGATTGTAAATAGGAACACCAATGAAATGGAGATAAGAACTGAAAAGCTGCTAGATATGAACAGGAATTTGTGGGGAGAGAGAAAAAGAAAATACATAGACAAATAAATAAATCGAAGAGAACAGATGCAAGGAAATAGCAATATACACCCAAGTTGTAAAAAAAATCTTGAAGAATACAAAGGAAATTAACCATCATTAATTTAATTTAAATAATCAAAAATGGGAAAAAAAAGATAATGAAATTTTAAAATGGGTGAATTCTCACCCTAGAAATGGAAAAAATGTCATGGTATTCAAGGGACTTCAGAAGTAATTTTAGATCATCCAAACATAAAGGAAGGAATAAGTCCTTATATAAGAAATATAATAAAATTTGGGAGACATAAATAAAGAAATAGGTAGATAATTTCATTTCTAGGCCTCAGATTCAAGGAAACTTCACAGTGACATTGCTTGTTTACCACGCTAACCAGATCACCAAGTTGCTTGCTGTCACATTACTTTATTTTCACCTCACTGAATATCACTTATAGCCTTCAGATAATATCCTTGTATTATACTGTCTGACTCTGTGTACTAGAATTCAAGAACAATGTGAATAAGGATCCTATCTATGTTATTACTAATCCATAATAAGCACATGGTCTATTTTTTGGAATATAATAGGTGCTCAATCAATATATTTGGATTGAGTTAGAAAGAAAGATACACAATGAATTCTAAAACAGTTACTGTGACAAGCTACATAGAAGGTCTGAAGATTTTACAGAGGACTTCACAATGAAAAGATAAAGAAGTGAACATGAAAAATGAAAGACTAAGAGCTCTAGGCAATAATTTAGTTGTTCTATCATGAAAGTAATTGGAGTTCCAGAAGAAGAGAATATAAGAAACACAAGGGACATGGTTTCCCAGAAAGACAAGAGTACTCATATTTGAAGTATATATTAAGTAGCAAAAAATCTAAATAAAAGAAATCTATGCACAGGCATATTATATGCAGGGATACTGAAAAACATAAGGGACAGAGGTTGATCTCAGAAAATACCAGAGAAAAAGAGATAAACTAAAACAAAATTATCATCAAGTGCTGATTCATTACATCAGTAAAAATAGATTTTAAAATACATACATAATATAATTGCTAGGAAAAATGACTGGCAACCTAGAATTTATGTGAGGCTCAATTAGCATTGTAGAGTAAGAATGAAAAAATACACTTTCAGACAAAGTAGAGAAGAGTTTACTATGTACTGGGTCTTACTGAAAGAGACGCTAAAACGCTGAAAGAAGGAAAATAAATGTCAAGAAATTGGGAAGGAAGGATAAATGGCAAGCACATATATTTATATAAAAATGCAAGTAATTTTGTGTATTGCCGATAAAATAAAAACTTCTTTTGTGTTTAGGAAAGACAGAATTTCCTAAACTTAATAAGAATACATTCAAATGGAAGGAGACCCTCATGGTTATACAAAATTACATACAAGAGGAAGTGAGGGGAAAGGGGAAATAATACAAGGGGGAGAAATGAATGACAGTAGAGGGGGTAGAGAGAGAAGAGGGGAGGGGAGGGGACGGGAGGAGGGATAGTAGAGGATAGGAAAGGCAGCAGAACACAACAGACACAAGTATGGCAATATGTAAATCAATGGATGTGTAACTGATGTGATTCTGCAATCTGTATATGGGATAAAAATGGGAGTTCATAACCCACTTGAATCAAAGTGTGAAATATGATATATCAAGAAATTTGTAATGTTTTGAAGAACCAACAATAAAAAATTAAAAAAAGAATACATTCAGTTTAGTGGTTATCTCTAATTTATTAAGTATATTGTTAGAACATTAACAATAACCACCAATAAATTGAATTAACCGCTTTCAAACCAGTAGAAAAATAACATATTGTAATATGTTCTCAGTAAAAATGTTTGTATTAAATTATGTCTAACTAAATCACTACATATAATAAATATAACTGAATTGAAGATTTATTAATTAAAGATACAATCAGATTGGATTAAAATTAAGTTAAAAAATCATCAGATTAAAATTAAGTAAAAAAAGCTACTGCAGAAGAAACATCAAGAAAATAACAAAAAGTAGTCAGGTACAGCAAAATAAATCTCAAGTATGATTTTACAGAAAGATCTTTGGTTGGGATAAAGAGTATAGTGTCTACAAAATGCACTCCTCAGGTCTCTTGCTGCTGGTAAACACAAAATCCAAATCTCTCCCAGGTAATACATTGCAGAAGGTGTTTGGAGATAATGACACATTTTTAATTAATTATCTACCCCAGGCATCATGCCTGGGATAATGGGGTGAAAGTCAGGCAAGAGACAGAGAATACCACTGTTTTTCCATTTATGTGTAGTACAGGAATATCCCTGTCCCTCATCATTGATATAGGACAGAAATTATGTATAGGCTGTCACCTTTTAAATACAAAGAAATGTTTCCATGGGCCAGAAACACTCTGATATCTGCTCACCTTCATTTTTTAAGACTTATACATGTCCTCATATGTGGGTAATTCCAATTATGCAATAAGGTAGATACTTAGGGAGATAATGCCCCAGATTTCCTGGTATTTTAGGCATAAACCAAGTAAACTGTGCAAGTTGTAATCAATGAACACTCTGGATCAGACTTGGGTATAGGGCTAATTCTCCTGGTATAAAGAGTAACATGCTTCTATACAAAATGAAAACATACAATCGTTATCTACTGAAAATTGATATATTACAGAAAAAAATTTAAAATCATTAAAATGGTATGATTATTAGGCCAAAATTTTGAAAACTTTTAAATATATTAGAATGATCAAACTAAATATATTTAATAATATTTATTAACATTGAACAGCTAGTCAATTATTTTTACCTCTGCCTCAATCAAAAAGGATGAGGTCATGCATTTCTATACATCAGTGATGAATGCTCTGAAAAAGAAAGTAGGAAAACTATCCCATTCACAATAGCCTCAAAAAATTTAAAATACTTGGGAATCAATTTAACAAAAGAGGTGAAAGACCTCTACAATGAAAACTACAGAACACTAAAGTAAAAAATTGAAGAAGACCTAAGAAGATGGAAAGATCTCCCATGCTCTTGGATAAGCAAAATTAATATTATCAAAATGACCATACTACCCAAAGTGCTATACAGATTTAATGCAATTCCAATTAAAATCCCAGTGTCATTCCTTATAGAAAGTGAAAAAGCAATCATGAAATTTATTTGCAAAAATAAGAGACCCAAAATAGTCAATCCATAGCAAGAAGAGTGAAGCAGGAGGCATCACAATACCAGACCTTAAACTATACTACAAATCTATAGTAACAAAAACAGCATGGTATTGGCACCCAGACATGTAGAAAAATGGTACAGAATAGAAGACACAAAAAACAAACTCACATAATTATACTTATCTAATAGTACACAAAGGTGCCAAAAACTTACATTGGAGAAAAGATAGCCTCTTTAACAAAAGGTGCTGGGAGAACTGGAAATCCATATGCAGCAAAATGAAAAGAAACCCCTCTCACCATGCACAAAAATCAACTCAAAAGGAATCAAGGACCTAGGAATTAGACCACATACCCTGCACCTAACAGAGGATGAAGTAGGTCCAAATCTTTATAATGTTGAATTAGGCTGCAACTTCCTTAACAAGACTCATATAGTGTAAGAAATAAAACCAAGAATTAATAAATAGGATGGATTCAAACTAAAAACCTTCTTCTCAGCAAAAGAAACAATCAATGAGTTGAAGAGAGAACCTAAATTTGGGGAGCAAATTTTTGCTATATGCACATCAGATAGAGCACTAATCTCCAGAATATATAAAGAACCCAAAAAATTAATACCAAAAAACACCAACCCAATCAATAAATGGGCTAAGGAGCTGAACACACACACACTGAAGAAGACATACAATCAATCAACAAATTTATGAAATATATTCAACATATCTAGTAAGTAGAGAAATGCAAATCAAATCCAGTGTAAGATTTCATCTCATTCCAGTCAGAATGGAAGTTAACAAGAATACAAACAAAAATAAATGTTGTCAAGGAAAGGATGTGGGGGGAAAGGCACACTCATACATTGCTGGTGGCACTGTGAATTGGTGCAACCACTCTGGAAAGCAGTATAGAGATTCCTCAGAAAACTTGGAATGTAACCACCATTTGGCCCAGCTATCCCTCTCCTCCGTCTAAACCCAAAGGACTTAAAAGCAGCATACTACAGGGACACAGCCACATCAATGTTTAGAGCAGCACAATTTACAATAGCTAAACTGTGGAACCAACCTAGATGCCCTTCAATTGGTTAATGGATAAAGGAACTATGGTATATATACACAATGGGATATTAATCAGCATTAAAAGAGAATAAAATTATGCCATTTCAGGTAAATGGTTGGAGTTGGAGAATGCCATGCTAAGCGAAGCAAGCCAATCCCCCCCCAAAAAAAAAACAAAGGCCAGATGTTCTCTCTGATAAGTGGATGCTGATCCATAATGGTTGGGGGTGGGGGGCATGGGAAGAATGGAGGAAAAATGGGCAAAGGGGAGGGTGGAGATGGGAGGGGGTCTGAGGACAGGAAAGATGGTAGAATGAGATGGACATTATTACCCTATGTACATGTATGACTGCACATATAATGCAATGCTACATTGTGTACAATCAGAGAAATGAAATGTTGTGATGCAATTGTGTACAATGAATCAAATGTTTTTGGCTGTCATATATACCTAATTAAAATAAATAAAGTTTAAAAAAGAACAAGGCCAGGAGATTTTATAGGTAAATTTCTTCAAGTATTCAAACAACTAAGAGTTCCTATATAATGAGCATTATATCAGGGAATAAAATGAAAAAAAATATTCTATGAAACCAGTATTTTATGAAACTAGTAAAATACTGGGAAAAACAAGTAAAATATTATGAACATAACTATATAGCATAGAAACAAAAATACCAAATATATTTTCAAATGTAATTCAGCCCTGTGCACGTGTATGTATACAAATGTTTTCATCTGTTGCTCTGCCAACGTGACTAAAAGACCTGACAAGAACAATTAAAGGAGGCAAAATATATCTGAGGATTCATTGTTTCAGTGGTCTCAATCCATAGATGGTCAACTGCATTGGTATGGGCCTGAGATGGAGCAAAACTTCAGGGAGAAAGGTTATGGAAAAAGAAAGCAGCTCCGGACACTGCAATCAGGAAGCAGTGAAAGTTCCACTCACCTTACATAAAATCTCAACCCCAAATGGCACACATCTAGTGACCTACCTACTCCAGCCATACCCTACCTGCCTACAGTTAGCACCCAGTTAATCCATATTAGTGATTAGAGATCACACCTCATAATCTAATCATTTTGCCTCTGAAAATTCTTACATTGCCTCACAAATGAACTTTGCAGGGACACCTCAAATCTAAACCATAAAAATAAACATAATGATCAAGTATAGTTCATCTTAGGAACACACAAAGGCAGCAATATGAGAAAATCTAATTGTGTTAATTTGGTATAACTAAAGATTTAGGCTGCTACAACAAACTACCATAGATTGAGTGGCTGATAAATAACAGAAGCTTATTTCTCACAGTACTAAAAGCTGGGAAGTCAAATATTAAAGTACACGCAGATTTGGCAAATCTTGAATATAAGACTGCTTTCTGATTCATAAAAGGCCTTTTTTTGTTGTTCTGTTTCTTCACATGGAAAAAGGGACTGGTGTCTCTATTTGGTCTTTTTTTAAGGGCACTAATCCCATTCCTGAGGACTCCATCTCAATAATATAATCACCTCCCAAAGGCACCACCTCCTAACAACATCATATTGTGGGTTAGGGTTTAAATTTATAAACAATTGTTCAAATCATAGCACTAACTATGCAATTTATCATATTGATAGTTACAGAAGAAAAACAATATCAACAGAGAAAGACAAATACTTCAATAAGAGTAAATCATCCATGACTAAAATTAATAATAGACTAGGAATAGATGAATTCATTAATGTGAAATGCTTACAACAAAACATAGTTAATTGTACAATATAAGAAACACATCCATTATGTTTAGGAACAAAGAAATAATCATTGCTATCACTCCTACTGCTTAACAGTATCCTTGAAGTTCTAAGTAAAATATTATAAGTAAAAGAAGATATGTTAAAATTGAAAAAAATCCAGAGGAACAAAATTGTCATTTTTTGGTGATGGATTTATTTTCCCACAGAGAAGACAAGAGAATCTAGAGATAAATGAAACTGAAAAGAGTATCAATTAAGGTTTCTAAACACAAATTAACATGGAAAAACTAATAAGGTTCTCCTACATCAGCAATAATCAATTCAAGTATGTAATAGTCAAGAAATGTTTTAATATATTAGTGTAAACTATAACTTACATGGAAAGAATTTAATAACATGTGAAATATGTCTTTAAAGAGAAAAGTAAAAAAAAATCAAAAACCACAAAAGCCTCAGCAAATAGAGAATATACCAAATGCCTGAATGTAAAAATTCAATATACTCCAATGAAAATGCTCCCCAAAATTCATCTGCAAATTCAATGTCTATTTTGTCAAAATCCATGATGGAATATTTTGATACTAGATAGACTCTAAAACTCATATTGTAAATTAAAAGTTTAATAAACCTCAAAATAATCCTGCTAAAAATAATAATATGACATGCTGTTCTATACACCAATGTTTAGGATAAAACTCTTGAAGAGTATTTCTGCCAGTCAATAAAATCCAATAAGTGGCCCATACTGATACAGGATGTGGTTGGCATCAAAACTGAGTTGAAAGTTGATTTGTCTTGTGTTAAAAATCAAAAGATCTTGATTTTATCATCACCATACATAGATGTTTAAAGTATACTCCATAAATATTAGAAGAAAATATAAGTGATATTTTTGTGACCATGTGATATGAATACGTCTCTCAGATATGACCAAAATGTATATATCTTAGAGGATAAACTTGATGGAATTGACTAAATAAAAATAGTTATAGACACAAAAGAATGTTAAAAGACAAATCAGACTGGTTAAAGCTATTTTCCATATTCATATACACAAGTGTTTAGCATGTGAAATATAAGGAAAGGCAAATCCATGAAATGTAATTGAAAATGGTCCTTTTGCAGAAGATGAAATTAGAATACCAAAGCAAGCAAACAATATAAAAGATGCTTAAATTCTCAATCACAAGTCTTAATGGGGGGGAAAAACACTTTAATCTACTAGCAATGTGAAGAAATACAAAACTAAGCAATTGCCTATCAAATTTGGAAAAAGAAAACCAGCGTTTATTTGGTGGTTAAACATTGGTTATAAAATTGTAAACAAAAAAGTTTAAAATAGCTGGCTATTTGGTTTGAATATAAAGTGTCCCCTTCTCCCTATACTCATGGTAGGCAATGTAAGAGTGTTCAGATTTAAAATGATTATGAGAATTGCAGCATAATCAGTGTATAGATCATAATTTTAATGAACTACAGTGTGGTAACATAGGCAGGTGGGACATGCCTGGAGGAAGTAGGTCACTGGGGGTGCAACACTGGGTTTTATAGTTTGTCCCTGGTGAATCAATCTCTCTCTCTCTCTCTCTCTCTCTCTCTCTCTCTCTCTCTCTCTCCCTTCCTCCCTCCCTTCCTCCCTCCCTTCCTCCCCTCCCCTTTCTGGCTTGATGTCCCGAGCTATTTTACCATGCTCTTATGCCATGAAATTCTGCCTCACCTCAGATTCTGCCTCACCTCAGATCCACAGCAATGAAGTCAGCCAATCATGGACTGAAACTCAAAACTATGAACCCAAAATAAACTTTATTTCTCTAAGTTGTTATAGTCAGGTATTTTGGTTACAGCAACAAAAGACTGACAAAAACACTGATCAATGTTAAAAATTCACATTTTAAGTACAGGTAACTATTGTCATATAAATAAAATTAGGTACTAGATTATGTTAGCA
Source organism: Marmota flaviventris (assembly GCF_047511675.1). Taxonomy (NCBI): domain Eukaryota; kingdom Metazoa; phylum Chordata; class Mammalia; order Rodentia; family Sciuridae; genus Marmota; species Marmota flaviventris. The sequence goes on from NC_092518.1 coordinate 125,795,058, forward strand.
ATTGTCTCAGGTTAGAAAAGGGGAAAATTGAACTGCCTAGGGACATAAAGACATCAGTTTCACCTACAAGGTTTTTATTTTATTGATAAAAACCTGAATCAAATTTCAACATTTGTGAATTTTCAGCAATAGGTATAGAGGTATAGATATTAGCATCTTATATTTTTCCATTATTCATATTTAAAATATTATATACATATATAATTTTATTGACTTTTAAAAAAATAAATGACAGCAGAATGCATTACAATTCTATTACACATTTTACACATGTATAAAACTGTGGCTCAAATGGAACTAACTAGATATTTTGAGTGGGGTAGAAAACAAAATAAGGTTTAGACATGGAGATATTCCTAGGCTAAGTTTGATGGTGTAAAATAATCAAATGGAGCTGGGGATATAGCTCAGTTGGTAAAGTGCTTGCCTAGCATGCACAAGGCCCTGGGTTCAATCCCCAGCACCACACACACACACACACACACACACACTAATCAAATGCTCTTTTAGTGGGTGTGGGTATGCATACATAATCTCGTGTGTGTGTGTGTGTGTGTGTGTGTGTGTGTGTGTGTGTGTTGGCTGGGTTAGAAGGAGGTGATGGGAATGGGAGGAGATGAATAGAAGATACCATAGACATTAAGCAAGATTTTTGTGGTACTTAGGAAAGATAAAATGAATAGTTGAGTGTAGGTACAGTCTTAAAGTCATGTATAAATTTGTGTTTTGTCTAATTGGCTATTTAAGATAAAATCATTTCTGAAGTAATAAGGAAACAAAAGTCATTTCCTAGGACGATCTCTTTGATAAATGAAAGAAAAACACAATGGTAGATTTCATTCCTGAATTTCTTCATCTCCTTAGGTCCCTTCTATGGAAAAGATCTAAGACTGGCCTTTCTCCATCCTGTCTGACACCTTTTTATGGAAAACATCACAGATTTTAGCAGTTTGGAGACATTTTTCACAGATACTATTCACTCTACGAGAGAGTTCATCTTTCAGCTGGCATTTAAAATAAATGCACATTTCTTCCTGCCTAAAAAATACTGTGAAGAATAATTTTGCTATGAACTGGAACATCTATCTGCTATTGAACCACTGTCTCTCATACCCTCTACAAAAATAAATGAAAAAGAAACAAATGATTCTTCATTCTCAGTCCAAGAAAGACCACATCATCACTACCAAATTTTTCAGCAATTCTTATTGCAGTTTTTCTAATGATGTGCAAAAAGAGAATCAGTGAAGAAATACTTTTGGAATGTGTGCTTTAATGGGACATCCTACATGGAATGTATTTTTATTGCTGCCTATGTGTACTCGAAAACTAATCAAATATTAATTGAAGAATTATCCATAGCTCCATGCTAAGGGGAAAATAACATTTTTTATCTAAAATTTGGAATAGTTAACAGAGGTTTTCAACAATTATTGCATTGCAAGTCATGGTACTTGGGACATAGGTACTACTACAGTAGGACTTTCTGCTGGTCCAAAATGTAGAAATGACATTCCCTGCTCCTCATTTCAACTGTGAGGTTAGGATGATAATTAGCTAACAAAGGTTTCGTGATAAACTTTCAAATAATATTCAAATGATATTTTTCAGTTTATTTTTCTTAGAAAGTTTACATATTAAAATATTAATAGAAAAATAAAATAAATGAACAGAAAGAATACCAAGTGTGAAAAGAGATTAGTTTCTTATATTTTAATGCAGCTTGTAAGTTTTCATGATCAATTTAAGAGGACTAAATCATCTAACATCACAATAGTATATTTGCATGTCTTCCCAGTGTAAAACACACTCTATTGACAGTGATATGACAGTGTAGTCCTATAATCATAATTGTATAGAATAACATTCATTGTAAGAATTGATGAAAGCCATTATATAATAGATTAAGTGCAATGATAATGGCAGGACATGATAATAAATATCTCTTTGAACAAATAGTAAAATGAGGAAAAACATTTTATTTCTACATCATAAAAGACTTCTGATGAAAAGCGAATTATAATATGGGTGACACAAATGCCATCTATTGATGTGTTGGAAAAAATTTAAATTCTACTTATTTTTCATCTTATGCTTTTTAATTTTTTTGTTATTTTAATTCACATAAATATTAGTATTGTGATATACATTTATGATTTATAAAGGTTTCACCAATAATATTTAATGTCTTCATAAAGCCTTTATAAATTATATTTCTAATTACTTTATTTTTACCTCTAGTCTTGCCCAGATCCCTACCGATATTTCTCTACATTGCCAGCAGGGATATATTTCTAAAGTGTAGGACTGATTTTATTATTCTGCTGCTTAGAATATGTTCAAAGGTTTCATGTTGCCTGAAGAGAAAAGTTCACAAGGATTGTAAATATCCAGTCAGTGCCCACTTCTTCAGGTTTATTTCCCATCATACATCCCAGATAGACTTCATTATAACCGTACTGAACTACTTGAATCCATGCTAAACTTATTCAGATCTTAATTTACCTGTAACAGTATTTTAAAATTGCAAGGTTGAACTAAGTCATCATAATACAGTAGACACAGAAATATAAAGGGACATGCTAGAATAAAAACTAGATTTTCCATGAAAATATTTTAAACCCAGATAGGGATGTATCTTGTGGTTGATTTCCTGAAAACTAAGAAATGAGGGTTTATGCTCATGAGGCTTACTAGGAGTGTTTTAGGAACAGATAATTTTAAGAAAGTAGGAAAGCGAGGGTTCAACAGAGATAAAATCTTATCCCCATTGCTTAGGAAACAGGGAATTAGAATACTCAAGAAATATAAGCAGTGGATATGCAGTTTTTTGGAGTTTTACCACACAGAAGAAAGGGATTTGGGCCTTTGAACTTTTATATCAAATCATTTGTATGTCACCTGGTACAGGGTGGTTGAAAATTTGGATGAACATGCAGTGCACTTTGGGAGTTCCAGTTGTGAGGTATCAGCAGTAGATATTCCCAGTGTTGTCCCTGAACAGGGGATTTTGAATGGATCAATACATGCCTTTGTACAATATTCTAAAGCTGAAGAATAATATTCAAAATTCAAGTTAAGACAGGTATGGGGAGATTTGTGAATGTCTTATGTTATTTATAAAGTATTTCTTCTGTGCACTAAAGGGGGAAAGTTTTGGGTGGCATGGCATTATCATTTTCACTTCAAACTTAGGAAATAAAGCTCTAATGAGACTAATTTCAAAAACCTGAGGTGGCTCTCTTAAAATCTCTGAATCATAGTGGACCAAGGATTAACTCCACCCCCAAAATATGAAATATATGGTAATACAAATTTAATGCATGGTGAAAACATGTTGCTGTTATATATGGGAAGCCATGCACTTCCCTACCACCGGCCATTCAAAGGTTCAAGAGCTAAATAAGTTTTCTAATAAAAGTAGTCAAATGATTATAATGCCAGAAATACTATTAATAATGCTAGAATAAAGGTTCAATAATATTGCTAGTGGGCTTCTTTCCCCCTCCTCTTCTTCTTGACTACCATGAGGTGAATAAATCTCTCTACCACATATTCCTTGGGATTATGTTCTGCTTTACCAAAGATTTGAAGTAATAAGGAGAAGTGACTGTTGACTGAAACCTTTCATATCATGAGCTGAAATAATTTTTTTCTTCTTTAAATATTTTTTTCTTCAGGCATTTTGTCACAATGATGGAAAGCTGACTAACAAATCTAAAAGGGAAGATTTAAAGTGAAGCAAAGAGTCTGAGACAAAGCATCTAAGTATAAAATGCTATGAAGGAAGAGCACATCTAAAGATATAAATACAATAAAATAGTACTGTGGTCCTGTATTAATTTTCTCAGACTACCATCACATAGTATTGCAGACTGTTATTCATAGCTCTTTAGACTAAAAGTCCCAGCTCATAGTGTCAGCAGAGATCCTTTCCCCAGAGCCTCCCTCCTTGACTTGCAGAGTTGCTTTCTTGCAGCAGTCTTATTTGTTCTTTCCTTTAAAAAAATGCAAATTCTAGTAATGTAATGACCTTCTGTGAATCATTTGTATTTTAAACATGAACATTAAGAGAGTAGAAAGAATGTTAATATAATAAGAACTATAATAAATTGCTAAATTATTACACAATATAGAAGGATATAAACAGTGACATGAAAATTTTACATGTCAGGGAGTGGAATAAAAGGGTACAGTTTTTTATATGATTGATGTCATTAGCTTAAAATACACTATTATAGAACCTGTAAAATAACCTATAGCATACAACAAAGGATAAATGGCAAAAAAATCAACACATACCTGTAGAGAAAAATCACTTACGTAAGAGAGCAGGAGGTAATACACACACACACACACACACACACACACACACAACAATATAAAAAATGAGTGAAAAATAATTTTAAAAGTGCAATGGTATCTCCTTATATATCCTTATATATGAATAATTAACTTCAATGTAAATGGGCTAAATTATACAATGAAAAGACATATACTGGCTGAATTAATGAAAAAAAGACCTAATTATATGGTGTATACAAGAGACTCATTTTATCTGTAAGCATACAGGGAGAACAAATGTGAAGGGAAGGAAAACATTTTCTATAAAAATGGAGGGGAAAGCAGAAGTAGCTATCCTTTTATCAGATAAAATGGTCTTTCAGTCAAAAAATGCCATAAGAATCAAAGCAAATCATTAAAAATTTATAAAGAGCTCAATTTATCATCAAGATATAACAAATATTAATACAAATGTACCAAATTCAAAAGCACCCAAAATATAAAGCAAATATTAATAGATCTAAAGTAAGAGACTAAAACACAATAATATTAGAGAACATAAATATCCTACTTTCAGCAAAGAACAATTTGGACATAAAATGCTTCAAGATCAGATTTAAATATACACTTTTGGTCAGATTAACCCAAAAGCTATGCACATAACATTCTATCCAACTGCACTAGAACACAGATTTTCAAGTACATATGAAATATTCTCCAGCATAGATCATATTTTAGGCCACAAAACAAGACTTAATTAATTTAAGGACATCAAAATCATCAAGTATCTTTTCTGACCATGGCATAATAAAATAAGAAACCAGTAATAGGGATTTCAGAAAATTTAAAAACCCACAAAAATTAAACAACATTATCCTGAACAATTATTGTGAAAACAAATAAACCAAAGGAAATTTTAAAATACCTTGAAACAAATGAAAATCAAAACAAAAACTTATGGGATTTATTGAAATATGTTACAAGAGAGAAGTTTATAGAAATAAAGACCTACTCTGAAAAAAATAGTAAAGATCTCAAATAAGCTAATGCTACATCTCAAAGAATTAGAAAAAAAAAACACTTATAAGCTAAGCCTAATGTTAGAAGAAAGAAAATAATTAAGAACACAAAATAAATAAGTATAAATTTAAAAACTAGTAGGAAATATACCAAAATTAAGAATGGTTTCTTTAAATACATAAGCAAAATTGATATACCCTTAGCTGGGATATATACAGGAAAATAAAGAGACTCAAAATCATAAATAAAAGAGAAGTCATTACAACAGATGCCACAGAAATGCATGGGGCCAAAAGATACTCATGAACAAATTATACACCAAAATTGGATAACCTACACAAAAAAGATAAAACTCTAGATATACTCAACATACCAATACTGAATCATGAAGAAATAGAAAAAATCTAACAGTAATCAGAATGAGTTTATATTATAAGTCTTTCATAGAAACAGGGCTTAATGCATTTACTGCTGAATTCTATCAAACATTTAAAAAATTAATGCCAATCTCTCTGAAACTATTACAAAATTTTTAGTAATACTTGGAAAAATTCATTTATACAGCCCACATTTCCTTGATATGAAGGCCAGACAAAAATTAAACAAGAAAAGAAAACTAAATGCCAATATACTTGATGGACATGGATGCATATATCCTTTAAAATACTATTAAATTAATTAAACAGAAAATTAGAAGAATATTCACTATGATCAAGTGGGATTTATCCCTGAGGTGCAGAGATAGTTCAACATAAATAAATCTCTATATATTATACCACATATTAACAGAATAAAGAACTAAAATAATACAATCATCTCAATAGGTGTGAAAAAACAGTTGAAAACACTTAATATTCTTTCGTGATAAGAATTCAACAGATTATGAGTATAATAAATGTTTTTCTGCCATGATATAAGCCATATATAACAAATACACAGCTAATATTATACTCAATGGTAAAAATTTGAAGGCTTTCAAACAGGAAACAGATGCCCAATTTCAAACAGGAAACAGATGCTGAATTTCACAGATGAATTAGGCAGGAGAATGAAATATAATGCCTCCAAATCAGAAGGAAGATGATAAATTATCCTCATTTTCAGATGGCATGACCTCACACATACAAAATTACAAAGATGTTACCAAAGGACCATTGTTGTCTAAAAAAAAGTCAGTAATTTTCATGATAGAAAGTCAATTTACAAATATTAGTGGCAATTCTATACACTGTTATTCATAAATTAATGAAACAATTTATAATAGCTCTAAAATAAAGTACTTAGCAATGAATTTGACTAACTAACTGAAATATCTGTATACTTGAAACTATGAAATTTTAATACAAGAAATTAATGAAGATCCCAAACAAAGATATTCAATGTTCATGGATTGTAATCATTAATATTGTTTAAATATTTGAAGTATCCAAAGTGAACTACAGAACTAGTGAAATAGCCAACTAATTTTTGACAAAGGAGTTTAGAACACACAGTGGGTGAATAGTTTCTTAAAACAATGTGTTGGGACAACTGGATAACCATAGGCAGAAGCATGAAATTAGATCCTTATCACTCAATATATTTAAAAAATCAACTCAAAATGGGTTAAACATGGCTGGGAATGTGGCTCAAACTGTAGCGCACTCGCCTGGCATGCACAGGGCGCTGGGTCCGATCCTTGGCACCACATAAAAAATAAAAATAAAGATGTTGTGTCCACCGAAAACTAAAAAATAAATATTAAAAAATTCTCTCTGTCTCTCTCTCTCTCTCTCTTTAAAAAATGGGTTAAAGATCTGAAACTATGACAGTTACTAAGAGAAAATATGATAGTAAAATTCCACAGCATTAGTTTGGGCAATCATATTTAAAAAATGTAGACAAATGAGATTGCATCAAACAGTTTCTGCACAGCAAAGCAAACAATAAAGAGAGTTGAGACAACTTACAGAATAGGCGAACATATTTGCAAACTATGCATCTGACAAGGGGTCAATATTCAGAATATATAATGAATTAAACAATTCAATAGCAAGAAAAAATAATCTGGTTAAGATATGTGCAATAAAACTGAATAGATATTTTTCCAAAGAAGAATACAAATGACCAATGGGTATATAAAAGTTGTCAAAATCATGAACCACCAGGCAAATGCAAATTAGAACCACAATGAAGTATTATTTCACTCCTGTGGGAATGACTGTTATTGAAAGATAAATGTCTTCAGTGTGGATGTAGAGAAATTGAAACACTTCCACATTATTGATGGGAATGTAAATTAGTATAACTACTACACAGAAAACAAAATGTGTAGTAGTTATACTAATTAAAACTTAAAAATAGTCCAGGCATGGTATTTCATTCCTGTAATCCCAGTAACTAGGAAAGCTGAGTCAGGAGAATTGAAATTTGAGGCAAGCCTCCGTAAATTAGTGAGGCCCTAAGTAACTTAGTGAGATCCTGTCTTAAAATCTTTAAAAAGGCTAGGGATATAGCTCAATTGTAAAGCATCCCTGGGTCAAAACCCTAGTACCAATTAAATAAATAAATAATTGAAAATAAGAATACCATGTGATCCAGCAATCCCACTACTGGGAATATATCCAAAAAAAAAATGGTATCTGTATGTTGAAGAAATAGCTGCAGTCTCATGTTTATTAAACAATTATTCAAAATTGCCAAGAGACTGAATCAGCTTAAATATCCATAAATAGATGGATTTTAAACAATATTGTATATATACAAAATGGAATATTATCCTATCATACAAAAGAACAAAATCCTGTTATTTGCAACAACATGGGTGAACCTCAAGGAAATTATACTATGTAAAATAAGTCCGGCACTGAAATACAAATACAGTATGTTCTCAGTTATATGTGGAATTTAAAAAAAATAAAAAAGAACAGTTGATCCTCATTTTATAATTTACTAAAGTATAAATTTTTAAATTTTGACTGTTTTCTAATATGTGCATTTAATTCCCTAAATTTTGTCTTAGGGACTACTTTTACTGCATCTCAATAGTTTTTAAATCTACTATTTTTCAGATAAAAAATAAAATTGTATATATCTTTACAACATGTTTACACACACATACACTGGAGGAAGGCTAAATCTAGCTAATTAAATATGTTTTAGCTCTCATACTTATCATTTTTGTAGTGATGACAACTTAAAATCCACTCAGCATTTCTCAAGCTTAAAGTGTGTTAACTGTAGCGACCATGTTTTAGAATGGACCTCTTGAATTTAATCCTTCCATCACACTGTAATTTTGTATTATATAATCAATATCTCCTCAGTTCTCAACTCATACAAGATACATTTGGTCTATTTCCAAGAGTCCCTATAATTTCACAGTTCCAAGATTGCCCAACAGCCCAAGCCCACAGTCTCCTCTGAGACTCAACACAAACATACAGTGTGAGCCTGTGTAAAAATCAAAAGCAAGTTACACATATCCAATATGCAAGTGCAGAGAGTAAATACTTCCATTCCACAAGGAAGAAAGAATAGCATAGAAAGAATGGATGGGACCCAAGCAAGAAATCCAGCCAGGCAAACAAGTCCTACAGCTCTAGATCCAGCATCTGGAGCAAATGCAGTGATGTTCTGTCCAAAGGGATTATGTACCTCTTCCCCCATGACTTTTCTGGTTGCAGCCAACATGGGCTCTATTTTGCCTTTTCTCTGATCTATTCCTATGGCTATCTTGAGCAAACATTCCATGGTACTGGCATTTCTTAAACTCAGGGGTCTCCACTACAGCTTTCACTTTCCCCTCATATCTACATGTATTGTCCTCTCAGGGGCTGCCCACACTGACTCTAACCCTGTTGCACCTTGCCTGGCCTCCTAGGCCTTACTTTGAAATCTCAGTGGAATCCTCCATGACCCCCCTTACTCGAGAGTCCTGAAATCCTGCAGAAGCAGCATCATGTGTTTGACACCAAGGTCTGCCACCATCTTGAGCACTTGCCAAGCCCCCGGGGATCCTGTCTGCAACACCTTCTGAGGGTCCCCATGGTTGAGCATGGAAAAACAACTTCCTAGACTGTCCTGTGTAAGCAGGGTACGTCACTATTCTATTCTCAAAGGAATTTTTACTTTTACACCTTTGATCCTGAGATGGGTGTGGTCTTACCAATTCCTGAGATGCCCTGGAACTACCTTTCCTAAGATCTCTGCACAGAGTTTTTAGCATTTCTTTAGTTGCAATAATGTCTTTAACAACCACAACTACCTTAGTCCTAATTTTCCTCCCATCATCCAAGTCCAAATTTCTCAAATATTTCTGCTCTGCTTTCAGCTCCTGATTGTTACAATAAATTTGACTAAAAGCTTCCAACAATATTCATACCACCTCCAGAATACTATGCTGCCTAGAAATTTCTTCCACCAGATTAAGAAGTACATCATTTTTTAAATTAGTCTCATAAAAAGAATCAGGACATGGGCAAAATGTGCATAACTTCTTAGCCAGGACATAACACCAATGACCTCTAGTCCAATTTCCAATACAGTCCACCTTTTCCTCTAAAACTTCATGAGACCTGACTTTACTGTAAGCAATCCTACTGATATTTGATGTCTTGAGCTCCCACCAGAATTACCCATTGAGCTCAGCATACAACAATCTAAAATTTATCCAGCTTGCATTACTAAACTTTCCAAAATTTCTCCTACAAATTACAAAAGCTCCAAGAACTTCTGAACCACTTGATCAGGTTAGTCACTGCAGCAACCCCACTTTTTGGTACCAATTTCTATTTTAATCAGCTTTTTCACTGCTATGACCAAAACACCTGATGAGAAAAATTAGAGGAGGAATAACTTATTTGGGGGCTCACAATTTCAGAGGTCTTAGTTCATAGATATCTGACTCCATTCCCTGGGGCTCAAAGTGAGACATAAGAGTGTGCAGAATAAAGAGGCTCAGGACATCACATCAGGTAAGAGGGGTTGGGAAGAGAGGGAGAGGAAGAGGGAGAGAGAGTTCTGCTCAACAAGGACTAAATATATACCCCAAAGGCATGCCCCCAAATATCTACCTCCTCCAACCACATCCTATGTGACTACAAATACTACCTACAGGGGCTTAACACACTGATTAATCTAAGACTCTCATAACTTATTAATTTTTCCTACAAAGTTTCTTTTTTTGCCTCACACATAAATTTTTGTGGGACACCTCATATCTAAACCATAACAACCAGATTAAGGCATCACAAGAAACACCTAATAAAGGATTTTCTTCTAAATTATTTAGAGAACTTTTAAAATTCAAAACTAAGAAAATAACCAAAATTAATGTGTGAAAATAATCTAAACAGACACCTCAATAAGGAAGATATGCTGATGACAATTAAGCCATATAAAGTCTTGAACACGATACATCATTAGGGAACTATAAATGAAAACAATGAGATGATACTACACACCTACTTGAATAGGTAAACTCCAAAAAACTCACAACACCAAATGTTGGTGAGGATGTGGAACAGCAAGAATTTCATTCTTTTCATTAGGGAATGTAAAATAATGATGACTTCAGAAAACAATGACAGTTTCTTCCAAACTAAATATTATCTTAACTAAATGAATTGGCAGTCCCATTCCTGCTATTTACTCAAATGAACTGAACACATCTCTACACAAAAATCTTCACAGAGAAATTTAAAGCAGCATTATTAATAATTGCCAAAAATTGGCAGCAATAAGACAAGGCAAAACTATAGAGACAGTAGAAATATGGGTGGTTCTAGGGTTTCAAGAGAAAGAAATTAATAAGTATAGTGAGGGGATTTTTAGGGTAATCAAAGTAATCTTTACAATTTTAGATAAGTGAAATTGTTAATTTATCAAAACCCATAGAACTATACAACACAAATATTAATGTAAGCTCTTTATTGATTAATAAGTTATCAATATTAGCTCAATTATAACTAATTAACAACATAAATGCAAGAAATTAATAGAGAAAACCGGGAGCAAATATAGAGGCAATATGTGGCAATTCTATACTTTGGCTCAATTTTACTGTAAACCCAAAAAATTATTTAAAAATAAAATACAATGGATAAAAATACATTGAATATCACTATATAAGAATTGAGTTTCACTTTAATTTTTATAAGAGTTTTATAAGTAAATTGAATCAGTATGTATGACTACATTTAAGATGCTTGTTATAGAAAAACCAATTTTCCAAAGTATTTTACCAATTCCCACAACAATGATCACTGTTACATCTCAGACTCTTGCATGGGATTTTATATTTGTCAAGCTGACTCTTCCTTAAATTTGCCAAATTAACTCACATAATAGGATATATTGGTTCCAAGCAAGATAAGTCATGAGGATATGGACAAAAATAGGAAAAGGCTCACACCCTCAAAGGATAATTAAATGTAGCAGCTGTTTTTCCCTTCTTGACTGCTCTGCATTCAAGACCTTGTTCTAACACATAGCCATGTCAAAACACAGAATATGTTTTTCTTTTCATTATAAATCCAATTTATAATAAAAATATTTTTATTATATATAATATAATAACATCCTTATTGTGGTAATACATACTCTATTCCATTTTATTGTGAGCAGTATTTCATTGTGGGAGTGTAACATAGTTTCTTTATTCTTTAGCCAGCTGATGGAGTTCTGGATAGTTTCCAGTTTGGGATTTTTATGAACAAAGTTCCAATGAATATTTGTGTACATATCTTTGTTGATGAATCTCAGAAAAGAGAAAAAATCAGACATAAAGTGCTACCGGCTATATAACTTTATGTGAAATTATAGAATAAGCAAAACTAATACTGACAGAAATTTGATCAGTAGAGAGTGGAAAGATTCAAAGGAATACATGGAAATAGGAGGAGGTGATAGAAATGTTCCACACTTTGATTTTTTTTGTGGTTACATGACTATATCCATTTGTCAATGCTCAATAAATTGTGCAATTAAAATTGGTGAAACATATTATATGTAAATCTTTCATTAATAAAACAAACCAAAGAAAAGGAAAAAGACAATCATTAATTCTCAAGGTTAGTACAGTCTCAGCCTATCAACTGCCTCATAAGTTGCAAGATTGCCTTTCTCACACTGATGTCAAATCATTATAATATACAAAGAACTGTTAGTCCCTCCTCTTCATTGCCTTAATACCTACTTCTCTTTCAGATTTTTTTTAGCCGGTTGGGAATGAGAAATAATGTGGTTGCTGAGCCATATACTTTTTATGTCCTTTCCCTTAACTACAGAATGATGCAGCTGAAGCATTCAAAATGGTGTTTATGACTAAATTCTAAGTCAAGGATGATTTTAATTCCCAGTCTCCATCTGGTGGGACTGAAGAGAATGATTTTATTCTTTCAAATGCAGTGTTTATAGCTGTATCTGTAGTGCCTAGCATAGTAGGCATTCCATAAATATTTATTGACTGAAAAAATACATTAAATGGATCATTTTGTTTTAAACTGTACTACTGAAAAAGTGGACTTGAAGAGAAAATCTTCTTAACTGCAATCTATAATTTTAAATGCAATCTATAATCATAGACAAAACTTTTTAAAAATTGGAGTGCATAGTACAGAGCTCCATCCAGATATACCCATCAGGACCCAATCACACTCCTCCCCTTCCATTTTCATGAGTGGTGGTTGCTAATGGCTCACAGCTGAGTCCCATTCTGAAACTTACCCTTGACCTAAAGTAGCCACCTTGCCCCAAATTATACTACTTTGCTGGCAAAAGCCTGCATCTAATGATTAATCAGTATGAAGGGACAAAACTTGTTTTTATTCAAGACAATTCTAAAGGTCAATTCCAGCACTATAAGTCCTGTTGCATAACCTTAAGTCTGATTGTAACCACATTAAAGTTTAAATTCTCCCTCTAATCATCCTGCTTTCCTTATTCCCTTCAAAATGCTGCTTTTGAGAGCTTCCACTAATAAACCTGCCTAGGTACAATTACTTGTTTCCATGGGAAACCTGACTTAAGACAATTGATATTGGGACTCCTCCTTAGAAGTAGATTCATATGTATTTTAGAGTTTTAACACTCAGTTGTCAGATGTATAGGAAGGATAACCATATTTCTGGTAGCAGTTGAAGTACAAATAGCTACTGTCATGATATACTAATGCGATTTTTAAAACTTTCACTGTGGTACACTAGGGAGCAATATAGGATGGAAGGGAATGCACATCATCTCAGGCTTTTTTTAAGGTTCGAGGTGGGTAACAATTATTAGGAATATGAAATTGGATTGCTTTGTGGATATTATTGATGTGCTAAAGAAAACAGTGAAAGGATAAGGGTAAAAAATCACCAATTTATGCCAAAATAAGAAACTCAGAGGGTTTTCATAGCAGAATATCAATAGTTTCTTCTCTCCTACAGCTCAAGAGCAAAACAAACAAACAAATAAATAAACAAAAAAATCCAGAATATCTTGCACAGGACTTAATTATGTGGATAGAGTTTGTGAAGCTTGAATTCTCTTGAATTGTCTACCTATGTCAAACAACAGGACAATCATAGGGAAGTAAAGGGATTCTGACTGTGAAAATGATGATATCTGTGTGGATAAACTAGAAATATTTGATTCACCATGTTCCCCTGAATACACTAGGGCTACAAAAGTAGCCTACACCTCTGTATTAAAATAACATTTTCCTCTTGCATGAAGACAAAGTGCAGGCCTTGCAAGACAATTTGGGATACCCTTATAATCCATTTTCACTTCTCTTCTTGCTATCAGAAAACAACTAAGGTAAAGTAACAACAAAATCTAGTTGGGGAAAGTACTGGGCTGGCAAAAGGAGAAAAATGGACTATATATATTAGGTGAACTGGAGATCATGGCAGGATGTTATATATGAGAATGAGCCCCAATGACACTCAATAACAAGGGGTAGAATATAGTTGGAAGGAGTGAGTTCATTAATATGGGAGAGATCCCCTAGTGATTATGGATTCAACAATTTTTAAAAGGCCTAATAGAGGATGGCTTTTGCAAAGTTGTAAAAAGTATCAATAATATGTGAAAAATAAATGCTATGGTGGATTTTGGAGGAAGGAATCAAAAACCTCAGAGAAAATTTACTATCAAAGACCAGAAAACTCAAAAGCTCTTCATATTCTGAAGAAAGGTCCAGAGGATTATCCATGGACTAATGCAATATTGAATGTACAAGTAATAAACAAATAGGTAATTTTGGGAAACTTAGCGATTGGGTATTGTTATGCTTTGGATATGGGTTGTCCCCCAAAAAATCTCATGTTATACAATACATGAATGTTTATAGGTGAAATGATTAGATTTATTAGAACTGCAATCTCATCAGTGCATTAACTCAATTAATGAAGACTAATTCTTTGAATGGACTACTGGGTGATAACTATATGTAGGTGGGGCATGGCTAGAGGAAGTACAGCACTGGGGGTGTGCCCCTATGGATTATATATTTTGTCCCTGGTTCCTTGTGCTTTTTCTCTGCTTGCCATGAGCAGCTTTCCTTTGCTGCACCCTTCTGACAGGATATTCTGCTTCACTTTAAGCCAAGAACAATGGAGTTAGCAATCCATGGACTGAACCTCTGAAACCAGGAACCCAAAATAAACTTTTCTTCATCTAAATTGTTCTTGTCAGGTTTTGATCACAATGATAAAAAGCTAACACAGGTATGTTACTTTTACTTTGCTGTGTACTAAATTACCACCAACTTATAGCTTAAAACAGCAAACACTAATTTTAATAAAGTTTCCATGGTGTAGGAGTCAAAGTATGGCATAAATTAGGTCCTCTGATTTAGGATCTATCATAGCATCCATTTCTTTCTATAACTTACAGCTTTAGCTTCTTCTTCTGTTCAATTGGAAGATATCATCATATCACAGAGGCTATTTTTGTCCCCCCTTCTCTGTCATGACTCTCTTCAAAGGCATTTCACAACAAACTTTTTGTTTTAAGACTAGCAGAGAAACTCTCACTTCAGTTTAGTAAGAAAAGCCTCTTATAAGGTGACCTAATCAAGGGAATTATATTCTCTCACCTATGTCATATTCTTTTGGCTAGAAGCAAGTGACAGCTTCTACCCAAGGATATGGGATTATATAAGGGCTTGTGGCATAGTGACATTTATAACAGGATAGGTACACTGAATTGACTGTACTTTCTAAACTACAGTTAAATAGGAGATAATCTTATTGGTTTATTTTCCCTGATAGGAAATGGAATAATAGGATGCCCCCCAAAATAGAGGCCAGGTAGCAGAAATTAAATAGTAGAAGACAGGTAATTAATTATATTTATCATGAAGAACATTAAGATCAGAGTATTTAGGTGTGCCTATCATCTCAGAGACTCAGGAGGCTGACACAGGAGAATCGTGAGTTCAAAGCCAGCCTCAGGAAAAGTAAGGCACTAAGCAATCAGTGAGATGCTGTCCCTAAATAAAATACAAAATTGGGCTGGGGATGTGGCTCAGTGGTCAAGTGCTCCTGCATTCAATTCCTAGTACAAAAAAAAATCAGAGTAGATCAGGAAACTTTTCCACAGAAACATATAAAGATTACAAGTAGAATACAGTGTCTAAAGGGGCATGATAGTTAATCAGGGTATTTCTTAATTTATGCAACCAAAATGAAGAAATAATACATGATAAAGAGGTTGAAAGCAACTAACTCAATTAAAAATCATGCTATATTGTCCAGTTTTGGGATCATATTCAAATTATCAGGTCTAAAACCACTGACTGTAAAAGCAACCAGATTCCCATAAGACCCTGCCAACACTGTAGTAAAGGGAAAGATGATAAACTTGACAGTATTCCTCCAAAGGGATCTATAACATGCACTTGAGTAATTTTGCTTTGTGGAAACAGTATTACAAGACACTTGACACATGGAGTGCAAGTTGACATTGATACTTAGAGAACTAAAATGTCCTCCTGGTTTAATGGTGATCTTCTTCTCATGCTCTTCCTCCCTACAGGGATGAGAGGGGGGAGGGAAAGAGAGAGAGAAGGGAAATTGCATGATAAAGGAAGGAGACCCTCATTGTTATACAAAATTACATATAAGAGGAAGTGAGGGGAAAGGGAAAAAAACAAGAGAGAGAAATGAATTGCAGTAGATGGGAAGATGGGAGAGAGAAGATGGGAGGGGAGGGGAGGGGAGGGGGGATAGTAGAGGATAGGAAGGGCAGCAGAATACAACAGACACTAGTATGGCAGTATGTAAAAAAGTGGATGTGTAACCGATGTGAATCTGCAAATATGTATACGGGGTAAAAATGGGAGTTCATAATCTGCTTGAATCAAATGTATGAAATATGATATGTCAAGAGCTTTGTAATGTTTTGAACAACTAATAATAAAAAAATAAAGACATTGCTTTCCCATAACATTGGAAGTCACTGAAAACAGTGTATAAAGATATGTTGATACACTGTACATTTGCTTTCAATTTTGATTAATTTAAAGTGGGTTTTTTTTCTTACACAAAATTTTACCCATAATTCCAAGCTCAAATACCTATCTTCTGTGTCCACATGCATGTGTATCTCTCTCTCTCTCTCTCTCTGTCTCTCTCTCTCTCTCTATATATATATATATATATATTTTTTTTTTTTTCCTAGTTGTGAAGTGACAAATGAAAATGCATAAAATGTAAACTACATAAACAATAAAAGTAACAAATGAAAATTTGTAAAATATAATTATAAATCATATAACTTAATCTCCATAATAAAACCTTTGTTAATATTTTTAAATACTCATTTTCCTATTTGTACTTATATGTATAATTTGCTTAGTCATCCCATTAAAAATTATAAGTAAAAATCATCCAAATCTTCACAAACTAGAAATATGAGCAGTTAACATTTTGCTATATGTTCCTTCATATTTCAAACACACATACAAACATATGCTAAGTATTATTTTCTATTAGTTTGAAGCAACTTTTCTTACTATAAAAGTGATACATGGGGTTGGGGATATAGTCCAGTGGTAGAGCCTAGCATGCATGAGACCTGGGATTTGATCCCCAATATTGCAACAATAGTAACAAAAAGCGATTTGTAAAATATAAAAGCATAAATAAAAAGTGGACTAAATATTTTCACTCAAACACAAGCCAGCTATTTTTTAATCAATTCTTCTGTATGTGTGCAATTATGCCTGTAAACCCACACTTCTAAAAAGATAAAAATGACATGAGTGTAAAAATAAATAAATAAAATAAAATGTCCTCCTGGCTTGTCTTTTAGAGTATGATCTTATAGGGACTTCATGTGGAGTTGTAATCCATGAGCAGAGTGGTGGATCAACAAATCTACCTGGCTATAATTTGTCCAGTTCCTAGATGTAGAATTGATTGAATATGCATGCTTGGGAGTTTGCAGAAACTGTGGGTCTTGGCTTGGGGGCAAGCACTAACACTCAATTCCACATGCTTTATGCTGACCAACATAGTAAATTCAAATAATACTTTATCCCAGATGGAATAGTAGAAATGAATACCATAACAATAAGCCTAGAGAAACAGGAATAGTATTGCCAATTATAACTATGTCTATTTCTGGACCTCACAAAAATAAGTGGATCCTGAAAGAGGATAAGTATTTCAAAGAAAGTATTCAAAGAATGTCAATCAAGTAATAGTCTTAACTGTAGCCCTGCACTGGTTGTAATATCATTTCTAGATCATATCATTATATAATGATCATATCATTATATCTTAAGGTAAACTGACTACCTACATGGATAATCTGCATAGTCTTTTGGCCCAGAACTTGGTGGTATCCACAACTGTTGCCCTGGTATTTTTCTCTCACCTTATCCCTGTGGCCAGATGAAGGGTTCTTGATGGCCAGATAATTGAATATAAGGAAGTCTATGCTCAATACTATATGTGGGTATAGCCCCCAATCAACTCTACCTTCACTAAAGCCTTATACAGGAGTGGCTAGAAACTAAGAGGAAATCCTCTCAATATTCAGGACTAATGGCAATCCATTTGGTTATCTGTTTCATGGAAAGAGAAGCTATTCAAAAAATATATTAAAAATATGGTTTGGCTTATAGCTTCAAACCTTGTATTTTGGTTCAGATAAGGAAAGCACTTCATCTCCTAGCCACACCAAAGAATCTTCAGAATGGTGGGACTTGTGGTAAGTGATTGGACCATGAGCACTCTGACCTCAGATTAATCCATTGACAGCTGAATGGACTACTGGCGGATGGGACCTAGTTAGATGAAGTAGGTCACTAGGGGTATGCCCTACATGGTATATCTTCTCTTCAGCCTGTTTCTGTTTTTAAGCTTTCATGAGCTTAGCAGCTTTCCCACACCATGCCATTCTGTCATGATGTTCTGGCTCACCTCACCTCAGACCCACAGCAATGGAGTTAGCCAACCATGGGCTGAACCGTTTGAAAGCATGAGCTAAAATAAATCTTTCCTCCTCTATGTTGTACTTATCATGAATTTGTTAGAGCAACACAAAGCTGACTAAAACACCTTCAAAAGAAAAAAGTCTAGAAGATCACAAAGAAGTCTGACATAGAAGACACATTAATGGACCTATGATTGGGTATACACTGTGAAAATGTTTGTATCCCATATTAATGCTTACCAAGAAAGCATCCACCATAGACAGAATACCACTGTCAGTTAACTTCACCCTGTTTCTGTCACTGGCCACCCCAGTGTATAAAAGGTACATAGATGGAATAGCCTGGTTGACAGATATGAAGGCTATGCATGGGTGTAATGCCATGTACTCACATTCATCAAGTTTGATCTAGGTAGTGCTACTATTTACTATCTAATATTCTATGAATGGAGACTACATGTAGAGCTCTTTCTCTGCCTGGGCTCACACTTCCCTGGTTACATATGTTCCACCCTATTACCCTTGTTCATGTTGATTGGGTGTGGGTTTCAGTAACTTTTGCCTAGTGGTGATCCTTCTATAAGCTATTTCTAGAAGGATTATTAAGATATTACACTGAAACAGTGTTTCCTGTGGGTTAATTTGCTGATATCTGGAGGTAAGAAGATGCAGTGACTATTTAAATATAGCTGGTCAGCTGTGTGCTCCTTCAGATGGTTACAGATACCAGCACAACTTTCTATTCATGATTTTGTTTTAAATTGCTTGCTCTTATTCAAGTACACTGTTGGTCCTATCACATTTTAATGTGGTCTGTTGTTCTTTCCAAATGTTGTTAAGGGGGTGAGCTTATGTGCTTTTCCACTCCTTTCTCTCTCTGTTGCCCCTCCAGCTTTCCCTACCCCAGTGCACGTTCAAGGTTAGGGAACTCTGCAGTTATTTTTTTACTGTGGTGACAGATCTTCTAGTCTCCCCAGGAATCAGTCTTTGCAATATTGGATCTTATAGCATTTATTTGTCTCTACCCTCTAAGATCTGCTGTTTTTCACTGTCTCCTTTCTGTATTGTAGGGAGATCAGGAACCACTGTCTAGTTCTGTTCCATAATCTTAGCTTCTCCAAAACATACACTGAAGAAAAGATATACTTTTTAGTAATTTATGCTGCAAAAACTTGTTATCCATATGTAGAAGAGTAAAACAGAACCCCTATCTCTCACCCTGCCCAAAAGTGAACAAAAACTATAGTAAAGACTTAGGAATTAGACCAGAAACTCTGCCACTGCTAGAAGAGAATGTAGGTCCAACACTTCAACATATTGGCACAGGCATCAACTTCCTTAACAAGACTTTTGAAGTACAAGAAATAAAACCAAGAATCAATAACAAGAACAGCATCAAATTACAAAGCTTCAGCACAGCAAAGGAAACAATTAAGAGCATGAAGCAATATCCTACAGAATAGGAGAAAATCTTTGCCACCTGCTGCTCAGATAGAGCATTAATATCCAGAGTATATAAAAAAATAAAAAGTTAGCACTATAACAAATAATCTAATTAATAAATGGCAAAAAACTAATCAGATACTTTTCAAAAGAAGAAATATAAATGGCCAACAAATATATGAAAAAATATTCAACATCTCTAGCAATTAGAGAAATGCAAATCAAAACCACATTGTTATTTTTCTCACTCCACATAGAATGGCAATTATCAATATCACAAATAAAAAGTATTGGCAAGAATGTAGACTAAAAGGTACATTCAGACATTGTTGGTGGGACAGAAGACTAGTGCAAATACTCTGGAAGGTAGTACGAAGATTTCTCAAAAAAACTAGGAATGGAACTACCACATGACTCTACTGTCCCATTCCTCAGTATATATCCAAAAGATCTGAAATCAGCATACTATAAGAATACAGCCACATCAATGTCTATAACAGCACAATTCACACAAGTCAGGCTACAACAGATGAATGAATAAAGAAAATGTGGTATATATACGTAATGTAATATTACTCAGCCAGAAAAAAAGAATGCAATTTTGTTACTTCCTGGTTAATGAATGAAACTGGAGACTATAACTCTAAGAGAATTAAGCCAGACAGAAAAAGTCAAAGATCTAATGTTTTGTCTTATGTGTGGAAGCTTGTCTAAATAAGGACCAAAGACAGAGGAAAAAATGAGTGAGGAGAATTTCATCAAAATTAAACTATCAGGAATCAAAGTTGAGGGAGGAAGGATGAGATGAGGGAAAAATGGAATTAATAAATCTGATATAAATTGCCCAAGTTCATATGTGAACATACTATGGTGAATCTCAGCATTATGTATATCTATGAGACACCAATTTTTAAAATGTAAGTAAATACAGAAAGATCACTAAAGGAAAGGGAACAAGTAAGATGGAGGAGCAGGGGTAAGGATAACTATGGGGACTGAATTGGAGCAAATTATATTCCTTAATTATGTAAAAATGAATCCTAACGTTATGTATAGCTAATATGAACCAATAAAAATAAAGAAAAACACTAACCATGGAAAAATAAAGTAGAAAAATAAGATTATATGCATATGCTGGCAGAGAAAATATGACTGAAAGGTTTCAATTAAGAAATAAAAGTTCCAAAATGACAAAAAGACAAAAACTAGCTTGCTCATATGGCAACACTCATTAAGGAGATCCACCTGATGGGACATTAAGTGAGAACAAAATATAGTCAGTCTGTTTGGATTTCCTGCTTGCAGGGGCTTGGGCAGCACAATTATGTAAGAAGTTATAAAATGATTGACCTACTGATACAGAAATCCACACAGCATGATTTTGATCAAATATCCCATTTTATATGTAAAGAGGTATAATATTGGTCATATGACTTTTGGGTTCACTGGGCCTATCATACACCACAACACCCTGAAATGGGAGCCTGATAAAGCAATTAAATTACATTTAAAATGTACAAGTCAAGTTTAATCTTGGAGATGATACCCTAAATATTTGACCGTTGTCACCAACAGGTACAACTCATCAGTCTAGAAACCAATGAGTTATGATAGGAATTGCTTTGATTATAATTATTACCTGTGAACCATATAAAATTTGTGCTTCCCATTGCTGCAAGTTCTTTAGAATTAGTGTTCCAGAGAAGGAATGATTTTAAAAGGGCCATAGTGAAGGTTGTCTTTTGCTATGTCTTTTATGATTTTGATAGTATATGGACTACTTGAGATCAACCAAGGTGCTTAAGGTAAAATCTGCCAAACCCCTCTAGGAAAGTCATCAAGTCCAAAAGAGGTGTTTTGTCTAAGGAAATCTAGAATGGGTGGTGTAGGAGGGAGATGATAAATATCACTTTTACCTCTGACATTAATTCTGGAAGCTGGATCTATCATATTACTAGCCTTCTTGTGAAAAATTTAAATAAATACAGAAAGATAAGTAAAAAAAAAAAAAAAAAGGGAACAGGTAAGAGGGAGGAGCAGTATCCGGAATAAGCTGTTACAATATTGTGCCATCTTGCCATGTGAAATAAGGGGATTTCAATAAGAAATGGAGTGGACTGTAGTGAATGCAGTAATATGTTGTTCTAACATCCCTCCAAAATTAAGACACTCATTTTCCTAACTGCCAGGATTGCTTGCTGCTGGAAGCCCAGTTTCAGATCCTCTCTGATAATAATCTTTGGATAATGGGACACAGTATATCCAAAGTTTGCCTGCTTATTAGGAGCCAAGTGCAAATAATTCATAGTCAATATGGGAACAAAAATGATGCAGCTATCTTATAGCAATTGAAAATTCTGAAGGGTTATCCCTTCAGTTTTACAATTCCCTGTAGGGTTGGATTGCTCTGTTGCAACTAAATTTTAGTTCACCTTCTTGATCTGCCCAATTCTTTACTTATCCTATCACATATACTGAAACTGGTAACACTCAACAAACACCCTGAATGCCAATATTCACTTCAAAGTCTGGTTCCCAGGGGATCCTGACTTAAAACAGATATTATAAAAAAAAAAAAAAAAAAAATATATATATATATATATATATATATATATATATATATATATACATGTGTATATATAAAATACATAATCTGTATATACATATATATATATATATATAATGCACATATATATATGTGTATGTAATATGTACATATACACATATTATAAATATATTATAGGTATGATATATATATGTAATATATTATATATATAAAATATATACATGATAGTTAATTTTATGTATCAACTTTACTAGGTCTCAAGGTGCCAAGATAGTTGATCAAATGTTTCAGTTATTTCTATAAAGGTGTTTGGGGATTAGATTAACATTTAAATCAGTAGACTGAATAAAGCAGATTGTCATCCCTGAAGTGGGTTGGCCTCATCCAATCAAGTGGAGATATGAACAGAAGCAAAATGATGTATAAGAAACAACTTATGCTGCCTGAATGCTTTGAGTTTGAACGTCAGGATTTTTTCGTGTCCTCAAACTTATATTGAAATATTGACTCTTCTTGAGTCCGTACACTGCCAACTTTCATACATGAACTATACCATTGACTCTCCTGGCACTCAGACCTTCAGATTCCAAGTCTCCAACTTGCCAACTTTAAATCTTGGAACTTCTAATCTTCCATAATGACACAGCCACTCTTTAGGTAAATCACCTTCTCTCTATGGATATACATTATTTTGTTTCTGTTTCTCTGGAGATCCATGACTAATACTATTTATATATGTACACACACACACACACACACACACACACATATATATATATAGATAGATAGATAGATAGATAGATAGATAGATAGATAATATGACTATTATTATTCATATATATATACACTGTACCTGCCTATGTGTTTACTCTATGCATATGTGTGTATGTGTATATATATTGTATGTATGAACTTGTGTATATGTATAATCAAATACTATTTGATTACTTGACTATGTATGATAGATAAAAACCCAGATCATAAAGAACTTTTAACATTAATAAGCATCAAAATCAAAACCCAATAAGTAGGCTGGGTACAGTGATACATACCTTGAATCCCAGCAACTTAGGAGGCTGAGGCCAGAGTATTGTAAATTGGAGGCCAGCCTCAGCACATTAGGGATAATATCTCAAGATAAAGTAATAGATAATAAATAAATATGTAGATAGATAGATAGATAGGATGGGTAATGTAGCCTCAGTAGTAAAGTGTCCCTGCCCTGAATCACTAGTACACAAAAGTAAATAAACACCAACACAATGAGTTATAAGTTAACAAAATGTATTCTCTTTTTACTCAAATATTGACACATTCTATCTAAAACTGTCAACTCTATTCAGTAATTCTTATAACTACTGTTATTTAACTTCTAATTCCCAAGTCTTATGATCAGTTATTTATTAAATGTTATCTTCATTCTGGCAGTATCATATAATTTCATTTGTAAATATTTCATCATATATTTCTAGAAGATAATTATTATTTTATTTAAAATTAGCATAGTATCATTATCTCACAAAAATGTTCTTATCATTAAATATCACTTAGTACTTGAATGCACCAATTTTCTCCTATTGTTTCTATATTGTATTTAAATTAGGATCCAGAGAAGTTCCATATATTGCAATTGACTCACATTGCTCTTAAATCATTTATATTCTACAGTTTACCTCTCCATTTCTCTCCCCTTTTAAAATGTAATTATTTTGAGCAAAATGGATTGTTAAATATTCACATTACCTTAAATATAGTAGAAATATTTTTTTTCATTATGATTTACTTACGGACCCTAGAAAGAGTTCATTCTATATTATCTTGGTGTTTCTAAGTACCATCACAAATGCCTATATAAGTGAGAAGCAGAGGAAGAAGAGGCAATGGAACTAGAGAGTCAAAAACTGGAGTGACACAGCCATAAGACATAGAATGACAGCAGCCACCAGATGTTGGAAGAGAAAGTATGACCCTGCTAACAATTTGATTGCAACATACTGATATTTCTTTAAGAGAGAGGAGAGAGAGAGAGAGAGAGAGAGAGAGAGAGAGAGAATTTTTTAATATTTATTTTTTAGTTCTCGGCGGACACAACATCTTTGTTTGTATGTGGTGCTGAGGATCGAACCTGGGCCACACGCATGCCAGGCGAGCGCGCTACCGCTTGAGCCACATCCCCAGCCCACAACCTACTGATATTGATTTTCATATTTCTGTCCTCCAGAATGTTGAGAGAATAAATATGTGTTATTTAAAGTCACCATGTTTCTGGTTGTTTGCTTCAGCAGACCAGCAGACGTACTAATATTTTTTTTCTGTAGGATTTCCCTATAGTCTGGCTTTTGCTAATTCCATCCCTTTGATTTTTTTCAATGTTTTTCTATCTTCTGTTTTCCCTATTTATTTATATCACATTTCCAAAATAGTTTTATAAGTGGTTTGTGCATTGCTATCCAGAAGTATATTAACTCTGGTTGTCTTTGTCTCTTACCTTTTAGCAGGTATTATAAATTATTGCCTACATCTATTTATTAGAGATGTAAAAATTGTTATAATCTCATTAACAGGAATTTCACATGTATTATTTTCCATCTTATTAACCGCCTTGCATTTCAGGTATTATATGATCAAAAAACTATTAAAAGTCAAACTAAGTTTTGAAAGCAATATATTTCAAAATCTGAGCCATGTTTATAATAATGCACTTTTATTAGGAATCTTGAGTGAAACAGAGCTAAGAATGTGGGTGACATTTGTTGGGTAAAACAAAACTGAGTGTTGGAACCCCATCCATTGTCCTAGGAAGAAACTAGGAGTTTCTGTGGAAACAAATATTTCTCATGTAAGTGTAGTAGATGAAATACATGCATTAGCAATATTTAGACTTTAACATATTTTTGAGGGGTACTGGGGATTGAACGCAGGGGTGCTTAACCACCGAACTAAATCCTCACTTCCTTTATTTTTAAATTTAGAGACAGGTTCTTGCTGAGTTGCTTAGGGCCTCACTAAGTTGCTGACTCTGGCTTTGAACCCATGATCCTCCTGCCATTGCCTCCCAAGTCACTGGTAATATGGGTTTGCAGTGCCTTGAACCTGTTTTGAAGCCCTGGCTGAAGGCCAGTCCATACCCCTTCTTAACAGCCAACTAAAGTCCAATACCCAGCTCTTATTAGCTTCTTATACTCTGAAACACTATGCACTCATTCTAATTTCCCCAGGCTAGGCATCAGACAAACAGGGATACTCCCTATATGAACAATAGGAGGAATGATTCAAACTGGACAATTCATAGGGAATCTGCAAAACCTAGCCAACACTACCTGCTTGCCATGAAAACTGCTTTCCATAGCTTCAGATATCTGTTACCCTGTCCCCAGGTGCAACCCACTGTGTGACCCTGCCTGGCAGACTTCTTTCATTTGGAGATATAAGTAACAGAGCTTTGGCTTTCATCTATCTCAGTATTGGTGTGTTGTGTCCAACTATCAAAAGGATCTTTCAGTCTTATATAAAAAAACTATTCTAGCTTTACATAGAAAAGAAAGTAAGGTCATTCTTTGACTTGTTTTTCTTTTATAATCACCCCTAACTTTGCACTAAAAGCTTATTTTTAATCTTCGTTGTTTTTTTTTTTTTTTAATTTTACCCTTTGTACCAAACCCATGAGGTAGGCAGAATAAGGACTTCAGGTTCCACAGTATAATTGAGGAAATTGAGACTGCAAACAGTGAATTTACTGTATGTAGAGATGAATTTAGTACAATCTCTGCCCTTAAAATATTGCAGGAAATGGACGTAGAAAATAAAATGATAATATGGCACAATGGGTTTTATTAGAGAAAAAGCACCCAGTGCTGTAGAAAGCCACAAGTGGGGTCTTGCTGAGGATAAATATCCATTATCACTGAAGACTGAATAACATGTGATAGTTATATAGAAATGAGGCAAATGGTCAAAGAGAGTGGTATTCGATCCATTTCTCAAAACACTTGATATGAACCAATATAGGCACTCACCTTCAAGAATTAATATCACAGTTCCCTCCTCCAATGAATACATTATTAAGGGAGACAAGTAAACAAATTTATTCAATTTAATATGATACATTCAATGACAGAGGAATGTACATGCCTCAGTGGAGATTAAAAAAAATGAAGAAGTGAAACACTCACTGAGAAATAAGAAAGCAATTGCAGACAGCCTCCCAGTATAAGTGACTGGTGTCTTGAAGAAGGAATGGGGACCCCTGCCATGCCCAGGGAAAGAAAGTCACAGAAGACAGAAAAGATATTCAAAAGTAAATACATATATACTTGCATGAACAAAAGAAACTGCTACATAGTGAGAAAACCACCCCATCCCACACTGACAACATTTAGGCCATACAAAAAATAGCTAAATGGTATACTAAGTGCTTTTAGCTCTTGGCACAGGTCTTTGATAACTTCTGTGTTTTGCATCACAGACTCCCCTAGTGAAAGCTGGTTTGATTAAATGCATTGTTTCTAGCATACGTCTTTAAGGCCAACTGATGTTCCCCAGCAAGGATAGTATACTTGCCATTTGGCAAGGTACAAAATCACCTAGCTATTCTGCTTAGGGACTAGAACACAAGGAAAGAAACATATCACCTAACAATTTTGGAAATAACAGTATAAAAGGTGACTTGAAAAACTATGCATACACTTCTAGATCATAAGACAGGGATTTCTAACTTCTAGAGTGGTAAACAGAAACCCAACACTTAATTCACATTAATTCCATAAAGTGATGAGTTTGACCTTTTTTCTTCAGTGATCTTGACCTTGACTCAGTCCTTTTCTCATTGGTGTACTGCCTGGCAGGACTAGGAATCATTCCCGGAATCAGATGGGCCTAAAGGGAGGCTTGCCATTTCTTATAAAAGTAATTTGGGAAACATATGAACAATGACCAAAACACTTATGCTAAGGGGTGTGGAATACTTTTTTGATATTAAAAGCAGGTTTCTTCAGGCACCAGCAAAATCCCTCCAGTTATGTAAATGAATATGAGACTTCAAAAAAGGACAAGTCATAAAGGGAAAAGGAGAGTCAGAAAGTACATGCTACGTGCAGACATATAATGAATAAGTATGATTGAAAGTGGACTTTGATGTTTTTGCCCTCTAACTACTTCAGTGCCCTGATTTTCATACAGCACACACACAGTCCTGTCACTCATTCAAGAGTTTTTCAAATATAAAAAGACTTTAATTTTTTTGGTTTTTAATTTTAAAGCCTTATTTCTGCAGTTCATCCCACCTGAAATCTCTATTACTATACATCTTTCCAAAGTCTAGTTCATCTTCAATATCTTCCCATACTCAGCTGCCATTTCTTAGGATTTCTAGAACACTTATCATCAGTTCCACAAAGTCATGTCTAGGGTCATTTTGCTTCTAATTCTTCACTCAAATTTCTGACAAGCCTTCCCTAATCACAAAGTTAATATTTAGTTGCCCTTTGTCTTTTGTCAAAACCCAATCCAGACTGTATTAAATTAACAATAACTATAATGTAATTATATATTTGCAAATCTATATACTCATATTGACTGATTTACCATTGCATGTTATGCATTTCATCTATATTGTAGAGTATCTAGTAGGCTATGATATGGATATCAGGTGCACCCCAAAAGTTCATGTATAAGACAATGCAAGCATATTATGATGTGAAATGATTGGGTTATGAAAGCCTTAACCTAATCAGTACATTAATCAGCTGATAGGGATTAACTGGTTGGTAACTATACACAGATAGAGTATGGCTACCTGTAGGTCATTGAGGACATGTGTCTTTTGATATATATTTTGACCCTGGTTAGCTGAGCTTAGGTACTTTCTGCTTCTTTTTAAAATTTTTAGTTGTAAATGAACAAATACCTTTTTTTAATTACTTTCATGTGGTGCTGAGGATCAAACCCAGAGCCTTACACATACTAGGCAAGCACTCTGCCAACTGAGCCACAACTCCATCTCCTCTTTCTGCTTCTTGATTGTCATGTCCTGAGCTGCTTTTCTCCATCATACCCTTCTATGCTGATGTTCTGCTTCAACTTGGGCCCAGAGCAATGGAGTTGGCTATCCATTTACTGGGACCTCTGAAACAGTCAATAAAGTTAATCAAGAATTAAGACCCCAAATAAACGTTTCCCACCTCTTATTGTTCTTATCAGATTCTTTTGTCAAAGTGGTAACATCCTGACTAAAACATAACTATAGGCAGTTAGGGTGTGACTGAAGGAGATAGGTCACTGGGGATGTGCCTTTGGGGTATATTTTATTGCTGCTGAGTGGAACTCTCTTTCTGCTTCCTGGTGGCCATGCCCTTCCACTGTGGGAGACCAACCTTACACATGACTGAGTCACACTCCCCAGCTGGGTGCTGAGGCACTCAGTCACAGAAATGTGGCAGAACTCTCCCCACCCTTCTTGGGTTAGAGGGTCTCCTGCATGGGTGTATCTTGCTACAGCCCCTGGATGAAGCTATGTTCACCTGTTCCTTTGTAATATAACCCCTTGCCCTGATTAGGATAGAATCTTCCATGGAAGTGCCTTGTGTGTGTCCCCTTCTCTTACTGTGCCCTTGGGTGTGGCCTACCCAGGTGTCAGTCAACCTGCTGACAGTGGACATCATGAAGATAGACTCAGCCCCCTGAAACCTGACCCCTTGCCTCATTTGAATAGCTTCTCCTCAATATAAAAGGGGTCAGTGTGTGCTCTCGCTCTCTCTCTTTCTGCGGAACCTTAAGGTCAGAGGAGCCATCACAGCGACCCCAAACAAAAAGATATTTGTGTCTTTTGTGTGGTTATTTCGTGCAGCCCAGTTAGCCCAGTTTATCTGGAGTGACCCCTGAGCCTTTTAGTCATGAGAACAGAAATCTGGCATTCCACCATAATGTTCCGCCTAACTTCAGGCTCAGAGTGTGACTTCTATGGACTGAGACCTATGAAATCATGAGCCAGAATATACTTTTCTTCTTCTAATTGTTCTTGTTAGGCCTATTGATCACAGTGACAAAAAAAAAAAAAAAGCTGACTAAAAACATAGTACATAGCAAGAAATCAGGAAATAATTTTGTAAAACTAAAACAATAAAACAAAAAAAAATAGAAAATGTGGTAAAAGCAAAGAAAACAACTGAGAAAATTTATGTAAAAAGTTGGAAATGGGAACAATGATATTGCTAAAACAGATTTGAGGGAGATATCTGTTAAGAATAAAGAAATTATTAGGCAAATAAATGTTTTCATGAGAATATAAAAGCTATCAGGATTGGCACAAGAAGAAAATTTGGAAATTTTGGAAAGGCTAATATTCATGAAAGAAATAGGAAATGCTTTTGAAGAAAATCTTCAAAAGGCTCCAGGTGGAGACATTATATTAAGTGAAATAAGCCAGACATGGAAGGAAAGACAAATACCACATGTTCTTTCTTATATGTGGATGCTAGAAATGTTGAATTGAATGTAGAATAGTGATTAGAAAGTAGAAAGATGGGGAAGGAATAGAAGTTGGATAACTAGTACCAAACCTCAGAGGACTAAGTGACTATAGTTTATGAAACATATATTTTATAATTAAATAAAAAAGGAGTCTGAAGGTTCAAAATTCAAGATAATGATAAGGCAATGAAAATGTTAATTACCTGACTTCATTAGTATATTTCATATATACTTTGGAATAGTACACTGTAACTCTAAATATGTGTAAATATTACATGTTAATCCAGAATTAAAAACAAAATTAACATGGAAATAGTAACTACCCTGATTTGATCAGTTACATACTAGTGTGTGTATACACACACACACACACACACACACACATATATATACATATATATATATAGTATCATATATATATATATATATATATATATATATATATATATATATATATCATATACTTATATACATATTGGATTATTGTACCATTCCCTATAACTGTGTAAAATAAAAAAAATATTTTTAAAAAATCAATTCAAGAAAAGGCTCCAGGCCAGTAGTGGCAGAATTCTTTTTTTGTCAGTGCTTCTTCACAAGCATAGTACGTGTATAGAAGTCGATTTCATGACCCAGGAAATATTTGTCAATGTTCAGAGATATTTTTGGTTGTCATAACTAGGGTGAAGGTGGTACTACTGACAAGTAGTGGGTAGATACCAGAGATGCTAATAAACATCCTACATTGTAGAGGACAGCAACCCATACAAAAATTACCCAAGGCAAAATGACAATAATGGTAATGTTAAGAAACTCTGACTTTTACTTAAAAAAATATTTTCTACCATACATAAAATATACCAATGCATACAAAAAGAAAAGCTCCTAGAAAGAACTTCTAAAGCAGGTTTTACTGATACTCAGACATGAGAGAGATAACAACAGAAAGACACATAGCTGGGAGCAGTGGTGCATGCCTGTAATCCCAGCGGCTCAGGAGGCTGAGACAGGAAGATCACAAGTTCAAAGCCAACCTTAGCAAAGTGAGGTGCTAAACAATTCAGTGAGACCTTATCTCTAAATAAAATACAAAATAGGGCTAGGTATGTGGCTCAATGGTTGAGTGCTCCTATGTTCAATCCTAGGTACCAAAAATAAATAAATACATATGTAGAATGATACATACAAATGCAAAAAAATCTAGTAAAATCAATAACAAAACATATTTAATATTTTTCATTGTTTAAGAAACATGAGAAATCCCCTCTTAAATTTTTAAGAATATGATATTGATAACTATAAGCACAATAACATACAAGAGATCTCTGTAACTTATTCATCTTGCATAACTGAAACTCTATACACATTGAATAACCTCCATTTCACCTTTACACCAGTCCCTGGCAGCCACCATCTGTTTTCTGCAGTGATGACAAAGCTCTAGAACTTATAGCTATTATAATATATGTTAATTTATGGGAGTTTACAAGAAGTGAAACTGTCTGCCTAGAAAATTCAGAATAATCAATTAAAAATGCATATGGTTAGATGAAAGTAAACATACAGAAAATCCTATATACCAAAAACAAACAGAAAATTTAATGGAGGAAGTAGAAAAGCAACATAAATATTAAATGTGTAGAAAAATTCTAACATGGCCTATACAAAATCTATGATGATGGAAAGTACAAATTTTTTCTCAAAGACAAGCTGTAAGATGGAAACAAATAATGAGTTACAACATAGTCTTCATTTGCAAAATCCAGTATTGCAATAATGACAATTATATACAAGTTAATGGATATGTTTAATGTAAAATATGTGAAAAATATATGGTATAATTTGGGGGACATAAGAATGAGACATTTTGTCTCAAAATGTAAACAGTTAATAACTCTTTGAAAAGTAAAAATTAATGGGGAGAGTTATGCCCTATTATTTTTTAAACACCTATAACAATTCAAACAGTGGTATAAGAAAAATAATGGAGAGCTATCTATAGGGGAAAAAGAGAAAACTGTGAAGCACACATCAGTATCAATAATCATCATTACCATTTACTGATACCTACTATGTAATGGGAAACCTGATAAATTAGTTTTTAACATTACCACAATTAGTCTTCACATTAATCATATGTGGTTATTGCAACCATTTCACAAATGGGAGAACTATGGTTTAGAATTTTTTTTTTTTAATTTGAGGGGAAACAGCCAGAATTTGACACCTCTGGGGTTTGAAACAAGTTTATCTAATTCATAGCTATTAATGACTACAGTACACTGAGTAAGAAACCATTACAAAATTGGTATCAGCTCAACAGAGAAAGGGTTCCAAAGAATTTTCCCAGAGCAGCTAATTTTCTAGAAAAAACTGTCACACACATTTTTCACATCCAATACTAAAATAATTCTCTATATTTTATATATAGAAACCTAAATAAACATATTTTGAAGATACTCTATCAATTCTTTATTTTATATAATGTTAAAAATCTTACCATTTCACAATATTTGTACAATCACTTTAAATTGAAAATAATTGCAGTAGTTAGGGACTATAGATAATCCTTTAGATTTAGCTTTGCTTCTACATTACTTAGTGTTATGATTTAGCTATGAGGTATACCAAAATCTCATGAATGAAAGCAAGTTTAGAGGTGAAGTGTTTGAGAGGCTTAATATAATCAGTGCAATAATCTCCTGATAGGGATTACCTGGGTAATAACTGTTGGCAGGTAGGGTGTGGCTGGTGGCATAGGTCCCTGGTGGCATGCTTTTGGGGTATATCTTTTGTCCCTGCTAAGCAGAGCTCTCTCTGCTTCCTTGTTCCATGTTCCCAGCTGCTTCCCTTTAACATAATCTTCCACTTTGATGATCTTCTTCTTCTTGGCTCCAAGCAATGGAGTTAGCCATCTATGGATTGAGACCTCTGAAACTGTGAACCCCCAAATTATCTTGTCTTCTACATTGTTTTTGTCAAGTCTTTTGTTCACAGCAACAAAAAAAGCTGACTAAACCACATAGACAACAAAAAATTATCTCTTCTATTGATGGTCCTATGATTATTGAGTCCCACTGAATTAAATCTCAATGCGGTTACAAAATCATTGCTTCTCCATAAAGATCCTCTCCTTTGGACTTTTCTGATAACAGCATAACCAAGTGATTGAAAACAGGGATTTTGTGTATGTTAGAGATCCAAGTATCACTATAGGCTCTGCACATACTAATTATGTAGCCTCAGAAATGTTAGTAAACCTTTGTAAGCCTCAAGATCCTCATCCATAAAAATGAACATGTTGACATCTACTTCAAAAAGTTTTTGTGAGGATAAAATTAGATAATCTACGCAATGAACAGGGGTGTAATAAGTACTCAAATATTAAGTGAGGCTCATTTTGCCCCTTAAGATACAGTTCCATCCAATACACTAGGAAGAGTTTAATACTCTTCCTTAGGTGTCTCTGAGTCCCTAGAGACTTAAGATTTTCCTAGTCATCTCAGGTTCTACGTTTTACCTGAGAATAATTTCAACTACACATGTGCTAGTTCATGGCCAACTATGACCACACAGAGCCTCTAAGTGGAAAATTCCCAAATCATGAAATATCAGAATAGACCAAGGAAAATTATCAATCTTGCAGAAGCACAAAGAAAAAGCATACAAGTTTAAATGAGCAAGAAAACTTGTCTCTGAATGAAGACTTTATGTGTGGCTTGATGTTCATTCATTGAGCAAATATTTATTGAGTACCTACTATGACCCTGGAACTCTTGTGAGAACAAAAGTTTACGTAGCAAACAAAATAGATAAAAATCCCTGGTTTCATGGCGTTTATAGTGGGAGGAAAAAAATTAACAAGTAAAACATAAAGTATGAAATATGGTAATATGTATTAATGAAAAAATAAAGTAGGAAAGAGGATAAATATTGAAAGGGTATGAAATTTGAGATACTATAGCTTCACTAAAAAGATGAATTTAAAAATATTTTATTAATTAATATTAGTTGTACAAAATAAAAGGTTTAATTGTGACATTTTCACACATGTATGTGTTATACTTTGATGGTATCCTCTCTCCAAGTTTTGAGTAGATTGTTGGAAAGAGGAAAGGAGTGATCCAATGACACAGACACATAAAAGAGAACATTCCACAAAGAAAACAGCAAATGCAAAGGAACTGAGGTAAGAACA
This sequence comes from Marmota flaviventris, assembly GCF_047511675.1. Taxonomy (NCBI): domain Eukaryota; kingdom Metazoa; phylum Chordata; class Mammalia; order Rodentia; family Sciuridae; genus Marmota; species Marmota flaviventris. Next base: position 125,829,449 of record NC_092518.1, read on the forward strand.
AACATGGAATATTCAAAGAACACCAAAGAAGCTATTGTGAGTGGAACAGAGGGAGCCAAGGGACAGAAATAATAGATGAGGTTTATTAGAGTGACACTAGGAACAAGAAAATACACATTTTTCAATCTACTTCTAGTCTACCCTCAAATAACCCACTAAGCCTTTACAATTAACCATAAAAAGGTTTTGTTTGCTCATTGGTTTGAATTTTGTTGTTACTTCAGAAGAATTCTGCAGATAGCTTTTAAAATAACTTTCTTAAAACCCTTTAAAACTAGTACAACATTTCACCAGAATATTATGGAAGATATGATTTTCCTTAATAGCAACCCCTCATCTAAACCATATACTTTTCTGATTCACATAATATGTCTTTGACTTTCCATTAGATAACTCTTTTAGGCTTGTGCAAATCAGATATCTGACAGAGACTAGTATCTTAAATACAAAAAGAATTCTTAACGATAAATTAATAACCCAAAGAAAAAAAAACAGTCGGAGTATTTAAAAACCATTTCTCTTATATGAATAACCAATAAGTATATGAAAAGGTATTCAACATTATTTGTAATTTAGGGGTCATATCACAATAAAATACCTCTTCATGCCCAGTAGGATAGTGAGATTTGAAAAACACACAATAGGAATATATTGAGGAATATATGGAGGGGTTACAATATTTATACTCTGCTGGTGGGTTCATGATATGGCACAGCTACTTTGAAAATCAATTTCCCAACTTTTTAAAAGGTTGAATACTTATTATAAATCCTAGGTTTTCACTCAAGATGATAGAAAACAGATTTACATAAAAACTTGTACACAAATATTAACAACATTACTTATAATAGCAAAAATATACAAACCACACAGATGGCTATTAACTGACAAATACCTTACAAAATGTGGTATATCTGGGTTGGGGTTGTGGCTCAGTGGTAGAGCATTTGCCTAGCATGTGTGAAGCACTGGTTCATTCCTCAGCACCACATAGAAATAAATAAATGAAATACAGGCTTTTTGTCAATTTACAACTAAAAATATTTTTTAAATGTGGTATATCCATATAATTGAATATTATGCAACAAAACTGGGAAGAAACACTCATATAATATTGTATCCTGGATGTCTTTTGGATACATTAGGCAAAACAAAAAAAAAACAGATATAAAATATAAAAATCAGATAATGAAGACCACATATTATAGGATTCCATTTATATGAAAGATTCCCAAATAGGAAAATCCATAGAGAAAGAAGGTGTTGCCAAGGGCTGGGTGGAGGTGAAATAGGGAGTGACTGCTAATGGGGATAGTCACCCTTTCTGGGGTGATGAAATTGTTCTGCAATTACATAGTGGTAATGCTTGTACAATATTGAGAATAAACTAAAACCACTGAATCATATGCTATAAACATAGTTAATTTAATGGTATGTGAATTTTATCTCAATAACAAAAAATGAATGAGATGAGGATGAAGGGTGCCTACTCTAGAGAGGACATTTAGGGGGGCAATCTTTATGAAGGGGATTTTTTAACACAATTCAAAAAGGTAGTGGAGTTCATTAAGAAGAACATTTCAAGAAGAAAATGTATAGACAATGAAATGGCCCTGATATGTGAATGTACTTAGAGTGTTCAAGAAAAATCCAGATGACTGCTGAGACTGAGTGTAGTGAGCAAGGAGTGGGGAGAGATTTTCTTTGACTATGATAGGCAACCATGAATAGTTTCAGCAGGGAATAACATGCACCAATATAAATCCAATATATTCTTGTTTTCCTCATTAACTAGTAGCACAACCATTCTCCCAGTTAGCCATTAAAAAACATCAAAAGCCTCTTTCTGTAGCCCATGTAAATTGTATGTACAACTGATCAAGGTTTACTGATTCTACTTCTGTAATAATTCTGTTAAGATGTCCTCTCTCTTCAACCCATTCCACTACCTAGGTTCATATCCCCCTATACTTCCATGTGAATCATTTCATCACTTTATTAGTGGATCTTCTATCACCAATTCAGACATCACGAGGATGCCTTCTTAGAATACAGATGCTCTTCAGTTTGTGGGGTTATGTCCTGATAAATCCATCATAGGGTTGCAATCTCAGAATTAGAAAATATCAAAAGTTGAAAGTGCATCTAATACACCTACCCTATAGAGCATGACAGCTTAACAACAGCACACTGTAAAAGATGGGTTATTGACTCACATTTTTGTGGCTGACTGGAAGATGGAACTCATTGTCACTGCCAGCAAGATGGGAGGACAGTGCCACATTGCACTAGCCTAGGAAAAGATCAAACGTGAAATTATGGTTTGTTCTGAGTATATACACTTTTTGCATCATCATGAAGTTGAAAAATTATAAGTTGAAGTCTTGTAAGTTGGGAAATGTACATATAAAAGTTATCTCCATGTTTCAAAAACTTTCATAATTAATGCTTCATTATAAAATATAAATTCTAACTCTAATTCAAGGTCCTTTTTAACCTTTGCTTACCCGTCTCAATTTTCCCTTCATAATCAAGGGACGAATTACATCCCCCACCAACACTTCTTGTAGTTTCCCACCCCTAGTAATTTACTTGTTTTATTACTTTGAATTCTAGAGGACTAGCTTCTGAAATTACATTTTTTAAAAAAGAAAGTGTCCCCATTTTCCTAAAAAATGTGCTATCAAAATCTGTATTTCTCCAGCTGGGGTTGTGGCTCAGTGGTAGTGCACTTGCCTAGCACATGTGAGGCACTGGGTTTGATCCTCAGCACCACATAGAAAGAAAGAAAGAAAGAAAGAAAGAAAGAAAGAAAGAAAGAAAGAAAGAAAGAAAGGCATGCTGTCCATTCAAGAAAATTTTTTTTAAAAAAGTTATCTCTCAAAATGTGCTTCTGAGGGCTGAGGTTGTGGCTTAGTGGCAGAGTGCTTGTCTCACACATGTGAGGCACTGGGTTCAATCCTTAGCACCATATAATAATAATTAAACAAAATAAAGATATTGTGACTATGTATAACTAAAAATATTTTTTAAAAATGTGCTCCTGAGAATGCCTGTTTTATATTGTATGTTATAAGGAAAACATATTCTTCTCTTAAATATATTTGGGAAATACTATGATAAACAAAGTTAAAAGCTTCCTCTGCTCCAAAACTTTTCAAAGATTTAAAATATATTGACACATCATTTTCATTTATTTTAAACCAGGAAAAAATTAGTAATATATTAAGTGGCTCTAGTATTCTATGGAATATATTTGGAGAAATACTGAATAAATTATTTCTTATTCAAAAAAAGAATCAGACTTCCTATGTATTTAAATTAAGTACTCTATGGATGGGACTAGGGCTGTGGCTCAGTGGTAGACCACCTGACTCGCACTTGTGAGGCACCAGGTTCCATCCTCAGAACCACATAAAAAAAATAAAATAAAGATATTATACTGTTAGTCATCTATCAGATTAATCCAAAAGTTTACTAGAAAATACTTCTAATGAAATATGCAATGTGCTGATACTGCTGCTAAGAGTAAGCACAGAAGCAAACAACCAGTTAATGATTTTCATTCCTTTTAACATCAAATATACACAACAACCTACGTCAAGCTGAGTATCAGGTTTCTTAAGACTGGAGACAGTTATCTCTAGACTTTACTTATGCAGATGGGGTTCTCAGAGCTGTATGAATTTCATTCAGAGGGACAGAATAAGTAAATATGTATAAGTGAGGAGTTGTTTGACCCAACATACCCCTACATATGTCAATAAACATCTCCAAACAAAAACAAGATCAACTTCCGTCTCCAAGCTCTGAGTGCTTGTAAAAATGATTGTGTATGTGTGTGTATGACATAGAAAATACAATTTTTTTGCTTTCCAGCCCAACCTGTCTTTAAGTAGTAGCCACAAAAATAATGCCCTCCTGCTGCCTAAACTTTTTCCTAAAAAGGGTCTTTGTATAAGAAGTTATGTTTTTCACCACTCTTTGTTTATAATACACATGTATGTGACCTTTGGCAGTTGTGCCAACTAATACAAAATTTAGTACCCAATATTCTGTAATAGCTGACTTGGCATCTTGCCAAGGCCACCCTAGTCATCATTCTCACGCAATGTAATCTAGATCTGAAGACTAAACTGTTCCCAAGCTGGGAAAATATAAAGAGAGTTACGTCCTGATCTTTTAAGCTGAATTTCAAATCATCCAGGTTGTGCTGATATTTACCTTCCCTTCTTTGCCAACAGAAAATATGAGGTGCCAATGTAGGTCTCAAGGGATGAGCCATGATCTAACAAAATCATGTTACCAATTTCTCCTTGACAGTGATTAAAAGAGGCTATCATGTGATACAACATCTACATTATTGTACATGTTTTGGTCAGTGAAATACAAGGCCAGGAGAGTTCCAGAAAAGAAGAAATGTTCTTTTTCCTGACATTTTTTTTTTTTTTGAAGACAGACCAGTTCAGATTCAACTTCTTGCTTCCTGCTTTTGTATGCAGCTTTGTAAAGGCCTGATGCTTACAGCTGTGGCAGGCATCTTGTTATCATAAAAGGAAAGCAAAGAGAATCACAGAATAAAAGAGGCAGTCTAGAGCTGTGAGATCAAGGAGCTGAATTAACCTGAAACTGCCTCCTTTCAGAATTCCAGTTATAAGATTGATTGATATAACATTATTGTTTAATCTCCTTTTAGTTGGGTTTTCTATTACCTGAATCACCTTAACTGATAAAACCTGATTTCACAGGGGTTCTTATATTATTCTCATATCAATCCCCCAACTCACTTAATTTGGTAACAGAATGCAATATGACTCTTGTATTAGAGCGCCCTCTTCTGTTCACTATCAAGTATCCCAGTTTCTCTAGGTGTCAGATTCTACTGTTATTCATTCATTTTGTATAGTTTTAGTTTTGTTTTGGTATACTGCAGATAGAACCCATGGGCCCTCTACCACTGAGCTGCATCTCCAGGCTTATCAAATTTTGTTTTGAGACAAAGTCTCCCTAAGTTGCCCAGACTGGCCTTGAACTTGTGATCCTCCAGCCACAACTTCCTCATTACCCTCCCCACTAACTGGGATTATAGGCATGTGCCACAGGGCTCAGCAGAATTGTCTTTTCTGTGCCAGGCATTTTTAAAATCCTCTATACCAAGACTTCTGAGTCTGCATTACTTACCAGAACTCCAAATGCAAACCTCAGTCTTCACGACCTGCTGCCATTCTAGTCCGGTTCCAAATGAAACCTTGAGGACATTTCCTGGTTCTTTAATCTACCAATGGCCTGCCCATTTATAGGAGAAACCCCAACCACTTCCTGCCAGCTGGAGGTCCGAAATCATTGGTTTTTAATCTAGGGGTGAATTATTTTTTTTATTTTTTATTTTTATTATAGGTGGGACATATCTTATTTATTTTTATGTGGTGCTGAGAATCAAACCCAGTACCTCACACATGCTAGGCAAGTGCTCTACCACTGAGCCACAACCACAGCTCTCAGAATTTTTAAACTTTAATGAATATTAAAATCACATTGGGAGCTTAAAAATTATTTAGTGCCTGCACCATACCCAACAACAACTAAATAAGAATCTCTTAGAATGAGAGCAGTATCATTATTTTTTAAAACTACCCAAGTGAATCTGTTTGCAACCAAAGTGCAGATCCTCTAAATTAGCAGGCATGCAGAGGTAACTGAAAACTCCTTGACATCCCCTTTAAACTGCAATACATCTCAGCCCAAATCATGTTGAAAACTACTGCCTTACTGGTCTCTCTCCTCCTATCTTTATAAGGAACCAAGTCACTTTACCATCTAATACTACTGATTCACCCTGAATGCAGTAGCTCATGTGAATCAAATCTGCCAGAGAAGGGCTGAAGAGTGCTATGTCTGTCTTTGATCCTTTGAGAAACTGCCAGACCAAGAGAGCTAGGATCCCCTACCTCTCCTGACTTAGGGAAACTCAAATTTTTCTTTAAATAAGAAGTCAGTCCCAGGTTTGTTTGACTAAAGGGATTGTACTTTTAAAACTAGCACAGTGTTCTCTAATCTCATGAAGATAAAAATCCTTAGTATACTTGTTATATAAAAAGTCCTAGAGCCCAACCAGACCTGCTAAAGTAGAATTTTCTGGGGAAAGATTTGTTACTTTGTATAGTTGACAGATTTTCCCAGATGATTCTTAGGAAGCACATTTTGAAAACACTACATTACTGTGTATTTCCCCATTTTTATCTGTTCTCAGTAAGATTCAGCTTATTTAGGGTATGGTCTGAATACCTGAGAATTCTGAACTCTGAATTCTGAGAATTCAAGGAGGACCTGGAAACAATAAAAAATTTAACCCTCTGCAACAAGGTATGATTTATGCAACATTCATCCTGAAATATCTCTGGAAGATATACTGTAATCTTTTTTACCAAAATTTATCTGTTTTAGTGATCTTTTTCACTGCTGTGACCAAAGACCTGACAAGAACAATTGCAGAGGAGGAAAAGTTTATTTGGGGCTCACGGTTTTAAAGATCTTAGTCCATAGACAGCAGGCTCCATTCCTCAGGGCTCAAGGTGAGGCAGGACATCATGGAGGAAGAGCGTGGTGAAGGAAAGTGCCTCAGGAGTTCACACCAGGAAGCAGAGAGAGAGAGAGGAGCGATTCCAATTGCAAGATACAAAACATATGCCACCAAAGCACTCCTCCAATGACCTACCTCCTCCATCTTCACACTACTGAAACCAGAGTTTTGAGATGAACCTCAATTCACTGCTTCTGAGGCAGGGGTGTCTGCATAAGCTTAGGCCTCTGCAGCCAAGAAGTGTTGTCGGCCTTAATGACAGGGCAGGCCCACCAGTGTTGCAGCAGACTCAGTAGCTCACCATCACTTTCTTTTTTTTTTTTTTTTCAGAGTGTTTGTCTCATGAATTCGAATAATGAAATCCACAGACCAGGATGAATGGGTCTAACAGTGGGATTAATTGAAGAATGAAAACAGGAACAAGACTCCCAGTGCAAGAGAGGACTTGAGAGCAGATTTTCTCCAACTGAGTGTGGGGTGGGAGGCTATGGGTTTATGTAACACTCGGGTCACTGCTATTGGTCCAAACTTATGCTAATTCGTGTTTGGAAACCTACAAACACTATTGGTGATTCTTGCTTTCCAACTTCCATTCAGGTGTGCCCTGGTTTCATTTTCCCTTGTGGCAGATCAGAAAGTAGAAGGCTGAGCTCATGGGATGGGGCTACAGCACTGCATGGAGCCAGCTTTGGCAGCAGGTCTTTGAGCCTTGGTGTGCCTTGCAGCTGGCTTGCCACACCTGTATGGTGGGCTTCCAGGACTGCAGGCTGTGTTTGCAGCCCATGCTCCAACCCACTAGGATCACCACTCTGCTGCTTCAGTGTTGCTTCATAGCAGGAACCAATAGGCCAGCCCAGCAGCTTGGCAGCCAGAAAACTATGTCACTACCTGCCTTCAGTTAATCCTTCCAAGAGATTTATTCACTGATTGGGTTATGGTTAGCATAATATGATCATTTCACCTAAACCTTTTTGCATTGTCTCACACATGAGCTTTTGGGAGATACCTAAAATCTAAACCATAACATTCTGCCCCTGGCCCCTAAAAGCTCAAGCCCATCTCACAATGCAAAATACATGTAGTTCATCTCCAGGAGTCCCCATAGTCTTAACAGTTCCAAGATAGCCCAAAAGTTCAAGTCCAAAGTCCTCTCTGAGACTCAAGGTAAACTCTCAGTAGAAGCCCCTGTAAAATCAAAAGCAAATTATATATATCAAATATATAAAGACACATAGTAAACATTTTCCCCCAAAGAAATAGGGGCATAAAAAGAAGGGAATGAGACCAAAGCAAGACCAAAACCCAGCTAGGCAAAGTCCTGTAGTCTGTGTCCAGCATCTGGAGTACATGGTATCCTGATGTTTTTTCCAAAGAGATTGTGCAGCTTCACCCCAAGGCTTTGCTGATTGCAGTCCACATGGTCTCTCTTGGATTATATCTGCTCCATCTGTGTAGCTTTCCTTGGCAAACTTTCCAAGGTAAAGTCATTTCTTAATTTCAGGGGTTTGCACTGCAGCTTTGGCTTCCTTTGCACACTCTACTCATTGCCCTCTCAGGGGCTGCCCACAGGGACTCCAACCCTGTTTCACTTTGCCTGGCCTTCCAGGCCCTCCTTTGAAATCTCAGCAGAAACCCCCATGAGCCCCTAACTCCAGCATCCTGTAATGCTGCAGAATTAGCACTTTGTGATTGATGCCAAGGGCTGCTGCCATCTTGAGTAGTAGCCAAGCCTCGAGGGACCCTGGCTGCAGCACTCACTGAATGTCTGCTTGGTTGAGCATAGTAAAAGAACTTCCTGGGCCATCATGTGCAAGCAGGGTGCCCCAGTAGTCTCTTCTCAAAGGAATTTTTACTTTTACACCCTTGAGCCTGAGATGGGTGTGGTCTTACCATTTCCTGAGATGCAGTGGAACCATCTTTCCTAAGATATCTGGGCAGAATCTTTAGCATTTCTTTAGTGGCTGTAATGTCTTCAACAACCATATGTAGCCCCAGTTTTACTCAGTCTTCTGGTCAAACTGCAAGTTATTTAAATCTTTCTGCTCTGTTTGTGCTCCTGATTATTGCCATAAACATAACTGTAAGCTGCCAGCAATAGCTATGCCACCATCTTGTCCCCAGAGAAGAGAGATCTCCAAAGAAGGGTCTGAGGAGTTCCCAAAAGAGAGGAGGAAGGCAACTCAGGATCAGTAGTGTTCTTGGCAAACATGATGAAAAAGAATTTCAGTGGGAGCAATAGCAGGTATAGACAAAGGTTTATTTAGGTAGGGAGATAATATTCAAGGGAGAATGCCAGGTATCTCAACAGTGAAAAGCAGCCCTGACTTCAGCTGGGAGTCCAATATTTATAGAAGGGCTGTATCAGGGGCTGGACTGGAGGTCTATCCAGGGTGGATCCACCTACACAGTTTCATGCCAGTTTTCCCTGCACTTGCTTATTTCCCTCATTTTACAAAGGCAGGGGCCAAAGGCATGTTGCTCAAGATTTTCAACTGTACTTTTTCAATCTCAATGGCTTGTCGATGTTTTCTTTAAGATCCAGCATATCTCAAGGCTGTGGCTGTGGCTCAGAGGTAGTGCACTTGCATAGCATGTGTGAGTCACTGGGTTCAATTCTCAGCACCACATATAAATAAATAAAGGTATATCAACAACAAAAAATAAAAAAAAGAAGATTCGGTATTCCTTTTATTAAAAATATTTTTTTTAGTTGTAGATAGACACAATATCTTTATTTATTTATTTTTATGTGGTGCTGAGAATCAAACCCAGTACAACATACTAAATCTCTACCTCAGTATGAATGCTGTCCTGCCTAGAAATTCCCTCTGCCAGAGTAAGAAGTCCATTGCCTTTAATTTTAGCCTCACAGAAAGCCTCAGAGCATGGGCAGAACATAATATGAATGGCCTCTAGACCAATTTCCAATGGAGTCCTTCTTTTCCTCTGAAACTTCATGCGTCCTATCTTTATTATGCACAGTCCTGTTCATCTGACATTTTGATCTTCTGAGCTACCACTAGAATTGCCCATTGAACATGTCATGCAACAATCTAAACCTTTTCCAGTTTGTATCACTAAATTTCCCAAAATTTCTCTCACAAACTCCAGAAAGTTCCATAAGCTTCTGATCCACATGGTCAGGTTAGTCATAGCAACTATCCCACTTCTTTGTACCAATTTGAGTTTTAGTCAGATTTTTCACTACTATGACTAAAGACACAACAAGAACAATTTTAGAGGAGGAAAAGTCTATTTGGGGGCCCATAGTTTCAGAGGTCTCAGTCCACAGACATCTGGCTCCATTCATCCAGGCTTGAAGTGAGGCAGAACATCATGGCAGAAGAATGTGGTGGAGGAAAGCATCTCTGAACATTACATCAGGAAGCAGAAATACAAAACTTCATTTACCAGATACAAAATATGTACCCCAAAGACATGCCCTAAATCACCAACCTCCTCCAATCACACCCTACTTTATTTCAATTACCACTCAGTTAATCCCTGTAAGGGATTAGGTTAAGGATCTCATTACCCAATCATTTCACCTCTAAACCTTCTTACATTGTCACACACATGAGATTTGAGGGGAGAGCTCATATATAAATCATTATATTGTCCATTCATTGTGTGTATCTATTCTCTTAATTTCTGCTAGGGTTAGTGAAATATGACACCCTGTTGCCTGAGCTCTTTCTCTGTGTGTGCAGTTACACACACACATACACACACACACACACACACACACACACACAAATACATGTGCACGCTCACACACACAGATATGATTGAAAAATGTCCTGCCCAAACTGGAGCACAGAGTTGGTTGGCCCATCTAGAACAGTGAAAATCAATATGCTTCCACACATGTTCCAAATCTTTGCAGTAAGAAAAGTCAAGTGATTATTTCTGGCCTAAAACCATAAGCCAGTGGTATCCCAGGACCATGATGGAGGAAGTAGTTCCTCAGAGCACATACAATAAGAGAATCTGCAGAGAATTTAAAACAAACCCATTGCCACATCATTCAGGCAATTCTAAATACTATTAGTGATTCCTGGCCTAAGTCCAAATAATCACTGTGGTTACTGTTGAGGTTTAATAGTATAAAAGTCTCAGGCTAGTACTTCATTATTTAACATTTAAGATACATTGTAACTCCCATTCTATATGGGAGTTAATTTGAAGAACTGTCAGGTACACAGATTTGACAAATAAAGTACCTACACAAGTTCCTTTTAAGAGTCAGATTTGGGGATCAAGTACAGTTCATGTCTACAAGCTTAGGGGTACTATAAGATGTCCAAAAAAAGCATGATAGCATAGTGGTCATGAAGACAAAGACTCATAACTTGAGTTTTCAAAATCTTTCATAAAAGACTGCATGGAATTTTAAATTGTGTTTTTAAGTGCACTATTCCATTCAAAAGAAGCATTTTGAAAATAAGATAATAAAAATGAATATGAATATGAGATTGAGTTCAATGAATCATTGAGAGATTTGCAATCATAAAATCAGAACCTATCATACCATTTAGTTATTATTAAGTACTGGGTCATAACAAATGTAAGTGAAATTTCTAACTTTTTCTAGAAACTATATTAATATACATATGAAGTATTAATGTATTAATTTTCAATTTGGGTTTCTAAATAAATATTTATTTTATTTTTAAACTTTTTAACCTTTTTTAAAAAAAACTGGCTTGATGTGAAAATACCGAACAAAATTTTCACTGACTGCTCTTTAGTGTTATTAATTTCATGCCATTGTTACTGAAAATGATTGTGTCATACAAAGGAGGGAGGTATTACAAAATCATCCAGTCCAGGGATCAAATATACTAGGTAAATCAGTACTGGAAACATCAATAAAGGAAATTCTTTCTTTTAAACTGAGGAAGTGAAAACACTTGCTTCATTTTTAACCCTTTATGTGATCATTGATATCTTCTGTTGAGAGAGTGGAGCCAGAAGATGGAAACAACCTGGATCCCTGAAATACCTTTGGAAGGGAACAGGTCTGTAGTAACCTATTTGTAAATGAGAATATTGCTATGTGTTAAGACATCACGATTTCAGGATTTTTTTATTACAACAAAACCTTGACAATGCTGACTAACACCAAGGTAAAGCACATTTCATCCTTTCCTCTTAATAGGAAGATACTGTGTGCTTTAGTGTTTCCAAACAAGAGTTTCAACATTTTCATTTCTGGACACTGATCACTGAGCAAGTCTGTGGGATAACTTACTATGCAAAAAATATATTCACATCACATACATATGTGTTGAGCTCGGGGGCTGGCAGTCCCTTGCTCAATTTTACCCCTCATATTTGTGTTGGCCTAAAGCAGTGATGCTTCATTCATTCAGAATCACTATGGAATGAGGAGCTCTGCTTGGGGGGCAGGGCATTTATCCAGGCAGACCAGACTGACAATCAGGAGACTGTCATTCTGTCAAGATTTTACTATTCAATGTATAACTTTGAGCAAATCATTTTTATTTCCTAAGGCTTCATATAGCAAGTTTTGTTATAAACAAAAGAAATCCAACATAATGCAAGCAAATAAAAGTAATATATTGAGAAGATATTGAAGTAACTCTCATAGAAAAAAACAACTAAATAATCAAATCTTGAGGAGGATACATAGTACTTCCAGAAATTAAAGCAAAGTGTGCTCATGAAACCCCTCTTGTTAATTGCTGTCAGATGATGGATCAACTACTTTCACACTCTTTATAATGTACACAAGATTTAGATTTCTTTGGTGTGTGCATAGTCTAGTGACTCCACAAATTCATGGTCTAGTAGTCTGGTCAAGTGGTCCCAGAGAAATGGCAAGAGTAGAAACTTACAGGGCACCTACAACCAGGCCTAAGTTCCAAACTTCTCAACAAAAAGTTATTGAATCATATTAGTGTTTGTGTGTATGTGTATAAAGTCATTGTTCAATGAAGTGTTATATGGAAGCTATAATCTGAGACTTCCAAGATACCTCTATAAAAGGATCACTTTGAAAACTTTGTTTATGTATTTTCCTTTGTAATATCATATTATTTCAATCATTTTGGTGAAAATCTTCATGACTTAGAGATTTTTTTTGGTACTGGGGATTGAATCTATAGACACTTAACGACTTTTTAATTTTTTTTTTAGACAGAGTCTCACTAAGTTGCTAAGGGTGGCTTAGAACTTGTGATCCTCTTGCCTCAGCCTCCAAGCTGCTGGGAATATAGTCATGTGCCATTGCACCTGGCTAGAGAATTTTTTAATATGTTCACAGTATTTTTTAAATATACAGGGTTATTGTTGTGAACATGAAATATTTAATGGACTACAAGAATGTAGTGTTTTCACCTCCTCTTATGAGCCCAGGATGTCAACTGTCACTATTAATGTCAGTATGCCTGGATCATGTACTGTCCAGACAGCTTCTAATACATTGTTTCTGTGGACTCACAAGCTCAATAACAAATTTTTATGTATAGGAGAGGAAGCAATAGAAATGGCATTATGAAAAGTATGTACTTATTTTAAAAACTTACATTGCTGTGCCACTATCATTATGCATTAATCACGCAACCTTGAGTACATCACTACCTCTCCTAACTTCAGTTTATTTCACTGTTCATTAGATCATCCATGCTATTATGATTTACATATGAGGGGTCCCCCAAACACTCATATGTGAGACAGTATGAGAATTTTTACAGATGCCAATGACTGATTAGTGGTATAACCTAATCAATGCATCAGTCCACTGGTAGGGATTAACTGGGTGATGAATGTAGGCAGGTATGGTGTGGCTGAAGGAAGTAGGTCACTGGGGTGTGTCTTTGGGTTTATAGTTTGTCCTTAGTAAGCAGAACTTGCTCACACAGCTCCCCCTCTCCTATCCAGCTCTTACTCTCGTTCTTGCTATCTGTTCCCTGGTCCCCATCTCCTGTGCTGCTTTCCTCTACTACACCCTTCTGCCATGATGTTCTGCTTCACCTCAGGTCCAGAGGTTTGGAGCTGTATATCTATGGACTGAGACATCTGAAACCATGAGCCAAGTAAAAATTTCCTCCTCTAAAATTGTTCTTGTCAATTTGTTCACAGTAGGGAAAAACCTGACTAAAACAGATGCCTATCTCAGTACCTAACCTAATGTATCACACCAATTTATGCTATTAAACTGAAGCATAGATCCTTCTAGCTCTATGATTCTATGATCTTATATGCCAAAATGTTTACTTTGGCTATTATATCAATGTGTCTAAAACTGCACAGGGAAATTATATTGATGACAGTTTACAATATAATGATCACATACAATATTTGACATATCTCAGTGTGCTATTTTATTAAAATCCATCACTATGTAATTGACATTATTTATTTACAAATAGAAGAGTGAGACTTGGCAACCTAAACTGACTTTTATCAAGGTCCCTAGACCTGGAGGGAATAGGAATACTTTTCTGTCTTTAACTTGTAAAAAGTTTATGTAAAGCAAAACAATATATGAAAGTGACATCAAAAATAAAAATGAGGCCAGGTGCGGTGGCATACACTTATAATCCCAGTGATGCAGGAGGCTGAGGTAGGAAGACCTCAAGTTCAAAGCCAGCCTCAGCAATTTAGGAATGCCCTAACCAACTTAGTGATGCCCGGACTCAACATAAAACATAAACATAAAGGACTGGGGATGTTGCTCATGGTTAAGTGCCCCTGAGTTCAACCCCCACAAATAAAAATGAAATACAAAAGAGATAACATTATAATCATTATTCTTATTATATGTTGTGCATAAATTATGAAAGAAAAAGTTACTGAGTGGACTCCTTTTTAATATAAGGAAGCTGAGATGCATAATAGCCACCTCTGAATTTTTGGAAGGCTGGCACAAATTTTGTACAAGGTCTACCCTGCATCACAGTTATTCCATCATGCATTAATCTAAGAGATGCCCCAGAAATGAAAAAAAAAAAATCATGCATTATCCTCTGCAAAACCTCTCATTGATACTGTAGTACTGTGATAAAGTAATCAAATTCATTGGTTCATTTTAACTTTGTAATGAAATCACCTCTTACAAAAGTTAATTTTGCAAAACCATTCCATATTTCAATCATCTTCAAGTATGTCCAAACTTTGCCACTTTTACCCACCTTGGCAGATCTCCCTAAGGTTTGAATCTCGGGTAATAGGAACTGGAGTGAAAAAAACTTATTGCAGTAGATGGTACAGACTCTTTAATCAAATTAGTGCATTTTCCCAATAGAAATCTGTTTGGCATGTCAATACTGGAGATCATATTTACTCAATAATTTGTAAAAAAGCCATATTACACTGTTTGTCTAGACTTTCCCTGTCAAATATGGTAGTCTTGAGATCTTGAAATGTGGCAGACATGTTTTAAGGGTAAAATGCACAAGGATTTCAAAGTCCATCTATGAAAAGTATAAACCATATTGTTAATATTTTAATATCAATTACATGTTAAAATGATATTTTGGTTATACTGCACTAAATAAAATAAGTCATTAAATTAATTTTATGCATTGCTTTTTGATATACGTCACCACCGAAAATTTAAAATTACATGTTTATTTCATACTGTTCTTCTTTTTAACAGGATAATGGATACTTAATGACCTTACCTCAGCTTATTGTGTTCAAAGGACATAGACTTTTCTTTAAAGAAATTAAAATACAAAGTCAAATAGCAACAACAAAAAGCCATTTCCATTTATTGTTGATATACTCAAAACAACTTTGCAATGGAACAGGAAAGTAAATAGGTTGATACTTTTGAAAAATGAAAGCCTGCACTTGGTATTATATACCATAAAGACATAAAGAAAGTATATTCATCACAAACCAGCCATCAGTTTGAACTGAATTTTGTATTAATTCTACTATTTAATTTCTTATAAAAGAAGGTAAAACAACATATATTATTTGACACAGCTGTTATTGTCCACAGAAAACAAAATTCTGGAGTCTTTTTTTACTCTGTTTACAAAAGGAACAAGGAAAATTTGTCATTTTAAAATTGTTAAGTCTCATAGATCATCTGGTGTCAACTGTTGCTTTTTTTCCCATTATGGACTGAAGATATAGACAAGGTAAGCAACTAGTTTGATGTCACCTATGTAATAAATAATAGAGGCACATCTGAATTCAGTTCTACTACCTGATCTGAAATTCTTATTAGCACAGCACATGTAAAAGCTATTTCCAAATCTTTTTTTTTCCCCTCTGACCACAGAAACATAAGCTACAATTGGTTTAAAATCAACATCAAACAGTTAAAATGAACTAATATTAAGTTCATCTTATAAAAAGTAAGAGTGAAAATGTATCTTACTATAGAATGTATGGATAGGACATAAAATATGAGAAATTTTCACACAATTAGACATAGGCTTGGAAGTAGCATGGATAGCAATCTTTCCTGCTGATTCTTAGCCTGCAATTCTAATGGGAACAGTGCAAATGTAGTACATCTGTTTTGCTTGCCTTTTAAAATTTAAATGCAGCTTTCTCCTCAAACTGCTGAGATTGTCAAGGTCTATGACCCTTTGTCTGCTTGACAGTCAAATGAATTTCAAACTTTTGCACACATAAAAGCATGGATTGCTTCAGCTTCCAAATCATTGGAGTAGATTTGGGTTGCTTTAAATCATTAATTTTAATATTTAATGCCATGCGGCACAATATTTTTGGTATGTGAATTAATAACGTCCCTAAATCCAGAAACCTTAAACCTTCCAAAATTATTTTTCTCAAAGGCACATTTGATTTTATTTGAATAAATCTACCTTAGAATCTTTTATTTTGAAATATTTCAAGCATAAAAACACAAATAATAATATAAATGCCCAAGTACCCATCATCTAAATAAAAAAGTTACTATTTAGCCATATTTGCCTTAGAATTAAAATCTGCTGTGGTGAAATTCATATAACAAAAATTTCTCAGTTTGACCATTTTAAAATATACATTCCAACTGAATTTACAATGTTTTATAGCCTTCTTCACTAAGTATTTCTAAAGATTTTTCATCACCCCAAATTGAAACTTCATATCCACTAAGCAATAATTTTTCATTTATTGTACACACATCCCCTTGTAACTTCTAATATATTTTCTGTATCTATGATTTACCTATTTTACATGCCTCATATAAGTGGTGTCAGTTAATGTGTGCCATATTGTGTCTGGCTTATTGCACTTGGCCTACTTTCAAGGTTCATCAATATTGTTGTGCATATGATGATTTATTTCCTTTTTATGGCTGAAAATATTGTATTGTGTGTAGATGGGCATATAGATAGATAGATAGATAAATAGATAGATAGATAGATAGATCCAGTTAGCTAGCATTTTGTTCAACCATTCAGTTGTTAATGAACTCATGAATTTTTTCATCATTTTCTCTGTTGTGAATAATGCTGCAATAAACATTGGCATACAATTGGTATCAGAAATCACCAAACTGTTGTCCAGTCTCCCTAGAATTTTTACTTACACACTGGCAAAGCATGAGGGTTTAATTTTTCTACACTTTGCTAACACTTGCATTATTATTATTGCTATTATTATTATTATTATTATTATTATTATCATCATCATCCTAGTACATAGGAACAGATATGTTCCTGTGGTTTTTATTTACATTTCTCTGGGCATGAGTGACGTTGAGGACCTTTTCATGAGTTTACTGGACACATTGTTGGAGAAAGATTTATTTGAGTCCTTTGTCCATTTTGTAATTGGGTTCTTTTTGTTGTCTGGTTGAAAAATTTTGTCTCAGAGTTTTAAAGAAATTAAATACTTAAAAATATAGTGAAGGCTTTGGTTGTGGCTCAGTGGTAGAGTGCTCGCCTAGCACGCACAAGGCACTGGGTTCAATTCTCAGCACCATATAAAAATAAATAAAATAAAGGCATTGTGTCCAACTACGAATAAAAAATAAATATTTTTTAAAAATATATATATAGTTGAAAACCCTGAAATATTCTCCTTACTTCCATATTCTTACTATCTAAAGTCTTCCAGAAGTGAATACTTTTTAAAAAATGAGTATATAATACTTTCAATTAATGTATACACTAATATATAAATTTGTGTTTATAATTAATATAAAGTAGTATTGTTTTAAAAGTTATATAAAGAGTCCTTCTGCATTTGTATTACCTAATTTATGTCATGAGATCTATGCTGATACATATGTAAATCTATTTCATTTATTTTAACTGGCGTATAATTATTAGTGATCTATTTAGCTATTTGTTACTAAAGAAATTTAGGTAATTTTAGTAATCATAAAATTATTTTTAATTTTATTTCTGCCAAGAATATTCAATCAAACATATATACATGAAGTATATGATAGTGCTAGATAAGAATGCATATTCTTAATCCAGATTCCCTGTGTTTCAATCCCAGCTCTTTGGTTTATTAGTAATGTATAGCTAAGCAAATTAATTCTTTTTGCCTACATTTATTATTTGTAATACAGAGTAATGATAGTGACTATATCCTGCACTTGTTTTAAAGGTTAAGGAAAACAATTCAGTTTAAGCACTCAGAATAGTTCTTGACATATAATCAACCCTCAGTAAATTCTCAGGTGGAAAATGTATTCTCCATTCTTATGAGTAGAATTGCTGAATCAAAATAATTGTAATTTATGGGGTACCATGTGATGTTCTGATATGTGGATGCATTGCAAAATGATGAAATCAGGGTAACTGGCATTCTCCTATCCTCAAATATTCATTATTTCTTCGTGTTGGGAACCTTCAAATTCCTCTCTTCTATTTGTTTATGAAGTATATTTTGAACTCTTGTAAATTTTAGTCACCCTATTGGGCTTTAGAGCACTAGAATGTATTCCTCTTATCTAACTGCATTGTTGTCTGGTTGAAAAATTTTGTCTCAGAGTTTTAAAGAAAATAAATATTTAAAAGTATAGTGAAGGCTTTGGTTGTGGCTCAGTGGTAGAGTGCTTGCCAGATTTCTAGCAGAGATCAGCATCTTCCTAGGCACAGTGGAGGTCTCTCTAATCTCTCTGGAGTAAATACTAACCAATGAAGTTCCAAAGGACAGTCAGAATTACACCTCAAACTTTGGAACTTTCCACTTAGAACTCTATATTAGCCAAACTTTGGGAGTGCATCCACCTAGTCTGTCCAGACAAAACTCCAAATGTTAGTACTCGTAGTCTGTCCTAACTTATACTGTGAGAAGGGAAACCGAGAGTTACTAAAGTCAGCTTCAGTTCTGTGTCATACTGGCTGCAGCTTGGTGAGAAATACAAAAAATGGACAGATTTAACAACCACCAGCTCTTGATCCAAAGGGTACATACAACCCCCAAAATGCAAAGAAAGGTGCAATAGCATAGGCAGTGAAAATTCATTGTTTTCAACATTTTTGGCCACCTCTGTGGATGAGTGCTTCATTTTTCATGAAGAATTTTTTCCTATTTCCCCCTTCTTTTTCCTTTTGTTGTGTGTGTATGTGTGTGTTTGGTTTTTTTTGGCACTGATTGGTTTGAGAATGTGCATGCATGTGTGAGTGCATGGACACACACACACACACACACACACACACACATATATATATATATAATTATAATTTCATTTTTATCATTTTTCTTCAACCCTTTATAATTTAGTGTTGTTTTGACTTTGGAGGTGTAGGGACTTTTGTCAGTTTGTTTTTGTTTCAAATTTTCTTATTCCTACATTTGTTTTTGTTACTATTATTACTCCTTCTTCCCTTTCTTTCTACTCTAATAGTCAAATTTTCTTCTTCCCACTTCCTTTATTTATGTTGCTACTCTTAGTTTTTTTACTCATTCTTTATAGCCATTGACTGCTACCTCTCTTTTACTTCACATCTTTTTACTTTTTAAATATTTCAAACTTTTTCTTGCCTTCCTACCTTATTTTGTTTTCACTTAAAGAATTTTAATTTTACCAGCTATTAGAATGATTTAGATTTTATAATTCATTCCTCCCATCATTCATGTTGTTGTGGTTATTAATATAGTAGAGAGTATACTAGGCACCTGTTTGTTTAATGCTAGAACTAGCTTGAGGTCTACCATTACTCTGTGTATGGCAATTAGTGATATACATGCCATGATAGAACCAGACATTTATTTTAATGTTAGTTTCCAGTATTATTGTGATTGCTTACTTAGCACTTTTCTAAGAGGAGCTGGGAAATTACTGGAACACTACAAATTCATGAGGGAGACACCCTGTTGTTGAGATGCATTCACAGCTCAGCCAAGTGACAAAATAACCTTGATTTATGTATGAACTAACCCCATTCAAATTACAAGAAAACTTTAAAACACAGATTAGGAGAGAGAAAAAAGTACAAACCAATGACCAGGAAACAAGTAGGAACTTCTAGAAGAGGACTTTAGACCCCATTTCTAGAAATCTGCTCATACAACAAAAATAAAGTCCCAAGATTATATTTTAGAAGAACCCATAGTAACACAGCAGCTCTCCAAGGGTGTTGAAGCTCTACAGCCGCAAAGTGAATGGCATTGAGGTTGAAATTAACACATGAATTACACTGAGGCTAAGTATAGAACCTAAAATACACCAACATCACAGAAATTATTAACAAAAAGATAAAAAAAACACTAAAGGAAACACACATAAAATATGAAGAGGCATCCATCTCAACAGATTTGCAAATTCAAGACCTCTGAAAATATGAGGAAACAGGTGAATAAGTTTCCCCTCAGAATTTACAAACCTCCAACAAAGAAATCCATAGTTAAGAAAGTGGATGAAATTCCACATAAATAATATTAAAGAAGGGTTATTATAATATTCAATGAGCTTAAATAAGATCCAAGGAATAAATGAGTTGAGAGAGTAAATACAAGAGATAAAAGACCATTAAAATAATGAACTAGAGGAACTGAAAAGAAACCAATCAGAAATTGAGGAAATGAAAGAAACAATGAGTCAAATTAAAAATTTACTGGAAATTACCACCTACATACTTGAAAGGAAAAAGAATCTTCAGGCCTTGAAGATAGAGTACATGAACTTGAATACCTAGTATGCAATAAAGGGCAAAAAAAGAGACCACAATCAGAATCTACAACTACTCTGGAACAAAATCAAGGAACAAATTTAAATGCCAGTCAGAATGGCAGTTATTAAGAATACAAACAACAATAAGTGTTGGCAAGGATGTAGGGAAAAAGGCACCCTCATACATTGCTGGTGGGACTGCAAGTTGGTACAACCAATCTAGAAAGCAGTATGGGAATTCCTTAGAAAACTTGCAATGGAACTACCATTTGACCCAGCTATCCCACTCCTTGGTCTATACCAAAAGGACTTTAAAACAGCATACTATAGTAACACAGACACATCAATGTTCACAGCAGGTCAATTCACAATAGATAAACTGTGGAAGCAACTTAGATGCCCTTCAATACATGAATGAATAAAGAAACTGTGGTATATATACTCAATGGAATATTATTCAGCATTAAAGAGAATAAAATTATGGAATACAAGAGTTAAAAGACCAGCTCATACAACAAAAATAAAGTCCCATGCTAAACAAAGTAAGCCAATCTCAAAAAAACAAAGGCCAAATGTTCTCTCTGATAAGTGGATGCTGATCCATAATAGTGGGGGGATGGCATTGGAATAATGGAGGAACATTGATTGGGCAAAGGGGAGGGGGCACGAAAGATGGTAGAATGAGATGGACATCATTACCCTATGGACATGTATGAGTGCACATATGGTGTGATGCTACATCATGTATATCCAGAGAAACAAAAAGTTGTGCTGCAATTGTGTACAATGAATAAAAATACATTATGCTATCATATATACCTAATTATAATTAAAAAATCAATAAAAATTTAGAAAAGAGTCATTGAGATAGTGAAGACATGGAAATACAGGCTAATGGTATTAAGAAACTTTTCAATGAAATAATAACAGAACATATTCTAAACTTTAGAAATGAGATGGAAATCTACAGGAGCTATAGAAAACTCAAAATACAAAAGACCATAAAGAACCTTTCCAAGATACATCATAATCAAAATGCCTAACATAGAACATAAGGAAATAATACTTAAAACCAAAAGAAAAAAATATCAGGTCAATTTAGAGGTAAACCAATAAGGCTTACTTCTGACTTCTCAACACAGACCATAAAATCAAAAAGGGCTAGGAACAAGATACTCCAATAGAGAAAACAATTGCCAGCCAAGATTGCTATATCCAGCAATGTTTTCTTTCAGCCAAGATTGCTATATCCAGCAATGTTTTATTTCATAATCAATGAGAAATAAAAACTGTCCATTATAGAGATTAACTAAAAGACTTTACAACCATTAAGCCATCAATACAAAATTATTTAAATATACACTACACACAACAGAACTCAGAAAAGAAACCTCAGAGCTCCCAAATGGATGAGGCTCTCTACAAATGCAAATGAAAATTAATACTGAATTAAATAAAGGAAATAAACTAAAATGGCAGAAAATTAAAAATATCTATTCATAATAAAACTGAATATGAATGGTCTCAACTCTCCAACTAAAATGCATAGATTGGCAAAATGGATTAAAAATAAGAACAAACTATATGCAGATAGCAAGGAACACATCTCATAGGCAAATACATCTTCAGACTGGACTCAAAGGATGGAAAGAGGTATTTCATGAAAATGGAGACTGAAAACAAGCAGTAGTAGTACTCATATCTGACAAACTTGATTTCATGTTAAAATTAATCAAAAGAGACAAAGTTTACCACATACTGCTCAAGAGATCAATCCAACAAGAAAATATAAGGATAGTAAATAGACTTCAAAGGTTGGTGTATGTAATTACATAAAACAATCACTTCTTGAAAACTTTTTAAAGAGAGAGAGAGAGAGAGAGAGAGAGAGAGAGAGAGAGAGAGATATTTTTTTTTAATATTTATTTGTTAGTTTTCGGTGGACACAACATCTTTATTTATTTTTATGTGGTGCTGAGGATTGAACCCAGCGCCCCACTCATGCCAGGCGAGTGCACTACCGCTTGAGCCACATCCCAGCCCATTAAACAATCACTTTGGACATTAAATGCTAGATAGATCCCAATAAAGTAATGTGGAGTAATTTCTACACATCCATGTCACTAAGCAAATCATTGAAATAAAATTTATAAAAAATACTTCCAACTTAAATAATACCATAAATCAAATGTACCTATAGGATATCTACAGAATGTTTCACAGCAAAATAGCTGAACTCACTTTCTTCTTGGAAGCTTCTAGAACCTCTTCCAAAATAGATCATATTCTAGATCACAATGTGATTCCTAGCAAATAAAAACATTGATAAACTCCCATGAGTATATCAGATCATAATAGAATGAAATTAGGAAAAACAGAAAATAATTATAGAAATCATGTAAAAATATGAATATTAAATAATACTCTATTAAATGAGGAATGAATCATAAAAGAAATGAGAGGAAAATCTTAAAAATTCCTAGATCAAACAAAAATAGTGATATAACATACCTGAATCTCCAGAACCCTACGAAGGCAGTTCTAAGAGAAAAATTTATAGCATTAAGTGCCTATATTTAAAAAAGAAAGACCCCAAATTTTAAAAACACAAATGAAACAAATATGTGTAAAAATGTTCAGCATCATTAGCAGTCAGGTAGATGCAAACCCAAACTACACTGAAATTTTTGTCTCACCCTAATCAGAATGGCAATAATCAAGAATAAAACTAATCATAGTTGTTGGTGAGAATATTGTAAAAAGGGTACATTTATACTTTATTGGTGGGGTAGTGAATTAGTACAACCACTTTGGAAAGCAGTATGGAGGTTTCTCAAAAGATTAGGAATGTAACCACCATATGACCCAGCTCTTCTCCTTCATGGCATTTATCCAAACGATCTAAAATAAGCATACTAATGTTTTTAGCAGTGCAACCAATAATAAACAACATATGGAAATAGGCTATGTGCCCAACAATCGAAGAATGGTTAAAGAAAATGTGGTATAAATACACAGTGGAGTTCTACTCATTCATAAATAATAATGAAATTTTATCTTTTGCTGGTGAATGGATGGAACAGGAAAATAAACTATTAAGTTAAATAAGCCAGACTCAAAAAGTCAAGGGTCAAAATTTTCCCTCACATGTGGACATTAGAATAAAAGAAATAAAAGGGGGATATCATGAAAATAGAAGGGAGCACAATAGAGTAAAAGTGGAGATCCACAGTTAAGGGAGGAGGGGAGGCAAAGGGAAGAAATGGGGAATATATTTGACCAAATTATTCTTTGTGCATATATGATTACATATATACAGTGTATCTATGGCATATATGACTACATATGTCACAGTGCATTCTAATTTTATATATAACTAAAATGTATCAAATATATATAAATAGATAGACAGATAAATGATCAATAGATAGAGAGCTGAGAATGGTGGTACATACCTGTAATACCAGTGCCTCAGGAGGGTGAGGCAAGAGAATCACAGGTTCAAAGCCAGCTTCAGGAATTTAGTGAGACCCCACACAACTTAACAAGACCCTGCCTCAAAATAAAAAACAAAATAGAAAGGGGCTGGGGATGTGCCTCAGTGAAGTATGTCTGGGTTTAGTACCTAGTGTCCCTCACAAAATAATAGGAAAGAGGAAGGCCATTAGGGCAAGGAAGGAAAGAAAGAAAGTGGTGAGTACCAGGGATTGAAATGAAAAATAACTATGTTATATGCACTTATAAATATGTCAAAATGAGCCCCATTTTGTTCTGTAGAACTACAATACAGTAAAAAATAAATATAATAAAAATAATAAATGCTATTTAGGATGTAGGAAAGGAAAACTCACACACTGTAATAGTTTTTGATATGTAAAAGGACTGCTTAATTGTATTCAAAATCATCTTGGATCTTATTGGCTCTTTTTCTTTTCATATTTATATATTCCTTCTAAAAATGCATTGTACTTACTATGCGATAAGTTCTATTTGATGTACTTTAAAAGAAGTAGCTCATTTACCCCTCTCAACAACTCTAACAGGTACTACTGTTATCATCTGTATCTTATAGATAAAAAGACTGAAAAACATAGACAAGTTAATTAATTGTCCAAGGTCAGACAGCTTATAAGTGGCAGAGTCTGAATTTTGATCCAGTCAGTCTGGCGCCATAGTGAGTGATCATAACCTCTATTCTGTGCTGTCTCTCAAGTAAATTTTTCATTATCCATGAAAAAATCCAATTAGAAATTTAATTAAAATTGCATTAGATTCATATATTAATTAAGGTAGACTTGATATCATTTTTAATAGCAAGCCTTCAAATATATAAGCTATAAATAGGTTTTTAGGAGTGTGGCTTGGACCGTTGGTTCCCTATACAATATCCTTTTCACATTCTTCCTAGAAAACCTAACTTCAATTTTGTTAAGGAAAAGATTTTAAAAGGGATGGGCATCTGACAGATTTCTGACCAATAAAATATAGGTACAAGTCAGTGAGTAGGACTTCCTGGAAAGCTCTTTAAAAAGAGGCAGACTTTATTAGCACAAACTTTCACCTTGATCCTTCACCTTCCTTCTGCTTGTAATGCTTAGGTACTGCTGGAGGTTGAGCAGCCATCCTTGAACATGAAAATAAAAGTCATATGGTAAAGATGGTACAGGAGAAAACTTATGGAAACCCTAGATTCCTGATATCACTATGGAGTCAGTGTACAAGTCAGAATCAACCTATTGCAGGTTACATTACATTAATTATTTATACAACAAGATTGCTATTTCTTAGTTCTCAGAGTTGCTAGAGTTCATTACAATTTCTGTGTAAATAACTATCATCTGTAAAAAATTATTTCTTCCTTTTTAACAGCCCCTCCATTTTTTAACCTGTTTTCTTCTTACAATGGCAATACCCACCAATAAAATGATAAATGGATTTTGTTTCTGAATCTATCTGTCTTATTGATTAAAGGAAATCCATTGGTAGTGTACTAAGAGTTTTTTTAAAGAAACCACGAATGGGTTTTTTTTAATAAAAATCCTTTCTCTATGTATATTGAGATTTGTAACATGCATTTACTCCACAATTTTTTAATCAGTTAGTGTAATGAATGAAAATGACACATTCTGGAGACAAACAATTTTATGTTTGTACAGATGGCAAGCTTCCTCACAGTATCATCAGAGCATAGTGAGAGGTAGTCTAGTCCTATTTTATCATATAAGTCAGCTTTTGAAGCCATTTTACTTCATACGAGAATTAGAACTTTTCTTCTTATAGATTCTGGGTCACATGTCTTAACCCCATTTGTGTTAGAGATCTATCTCCCTAAAAGACGATATATGGAGTTTTGAAAATGTCATAGATCATTGGAATATCAAGTCACATTTAAAACCAAAGCTTTATATTCTCTCTTAAGTTCTGTTACCTGGAGATGATATTTTTTCTTTTAGGAATTACATAAATATTTTTATTATGATATATTTAATCTAATAATTCTATGTTTTTATAGTTAGAGTCTAACATGTTGCTGGAAATTGATTTACTAGATACTTAATCATATAGAAAATCATTACATGTCTTATTTTAGAAATTGCTTAGATATAGGAAGAAGTAGGATTTTTTTCTGATATTTCTGTATTTCATGGATATTGAACTGTTGGCCAGTAGGATGCAAACAAAGCCCATATGCTTTGGTTAGTTAGTGCACTGTTACATTTAAAAACTGAATTGGAAAAATATTTAATTGGAACTTCTCTCTTGCTATGGCTTAGATCTCATATGTCCCCCAAAGGCTCATGTTTTAAAAGCTTGATCTCCAGCTGATGGTGCTATTAGGAAGTGATGGAAACTCTAGGAGGTGAGGACTAGTGGGAGGAAGTAGGTTACTGGAGGTGTGTCTTTGAAAGGCATATTTTATCCTCAACTGCTAGTGCTTCATTTACTTGCTTTTGTGCTTCCCCTCTTTCTCCCTCCCTCTCTCCTTCTCTCTCTCTCTCTCTCATAGCCACTATGAAGTGAACAGTTTTGTGCCATCATGCAATCCCTGCCATGGTGTTCTGCCTCACCACAGAGACACAATCAACCCAAACAATAGACCCTAGACTGAAATCATTAATGAAAAATAAACCTTTCCCCGTTTATTTCTCAGGATTTTTGTCATAGTATTAGGAAGCTGACTAATACATCTCTCAAGGTCTCTCCATGTCCCTCAACCCATCTCTGTATTACACTCTTTCAGTTCAAACATTTACTTATCACTCTAGCCACTGGATATATTTCAGTTCACAACTCTTGTCAATATATTTAAAACTGTGCTTTTAAAAATAAATCAGGCTGGGCATGGTGGTGCATGCCTGTAATCCCAATGGCTTGGAAGGCTGAGGCAGGAAGATCATAAATTCAAAGCCAGCCTCAGTAACTTAGTGAGGCCCTAAAAAACTTAGGAAGAACCTGTCTCAAAATAAAATGTGAAAAGTGCTGGGGATGTGTCTCAGTGGTCAAATACTCGTGGGTTAAAACTATGGTATCAAAAATAATATTTATAATATTATTTATCTAAATTATTGAGTATCAATTATTCATTAATAAGTTTATATAAAGTATTATAAAAGAAATATCTCCTTTAATTCTAGTTAAAATCCTATAAGGAAGCTGAGATTAATGGTAAGCCCCCAAACCAGTATTATGGAAATATTAAAAAATGGAGCTAAATGTATTAGCTGCAAATAAAACTTTAAAATGAAGCACAATACAAGGTCTCAAATCTAAAGCAATGGGAAATGTTTCTTCTTTTTTATATTTTCACTTTATGTTTAAACTTCCCAAGAGCTGTCATCACTAGGTTCCTTCAAATGGAGAAAGAAGCTCTATTCCTCCATAATATCTCTCAGTAAATTTCATGAAGTACTTTCATAATTGGAATTTATTAAATTCAGTGTTGGGCTCCTGGTGGGCTTAAATATCTATAATTTCACATCTCTTCCCATAAACTAAGGGAATGGATGAAATGCAAATCACATTCCTGTATGTCAATTATGTAAAGTCAACAGTCAAGCTTTTACAAGAAAATTCTTATTTTAATTCATACTCTAGTCCCCCAACATCACATTGGGTTCATTCATGTTTGAAATCTTCCAGAAGGACTCTCTCTTAATAAGATATGAAGGCTCTAGGGAGTGATACTCAGAGGGGAACTTTGTCCTTTCATCACTCAGAGTTAGATTTTTTTTTCTGCAAAGTCAAACAGAAAGGCTGGAGGAATAGAATACAGAGAAGCAAAATGGATGAAAAGTACCTTTCAGTTAAAGTTTTGTCTTCTTAAAACCTTCAAACAAAAGAACTTTGCATGATTTTTAGAAAGACATGACACTTAAGATGTATTTTTAATTAAGGAACAGAACTACACAAAGCAAAGAATGCCAAAATTTATTTAAGTTTTGAAGAGAAGAGGAAATTTCTAATCTAAAAAATAAGGCAAAAATGAAACAGATGCCAATTTTTAAAATAAGCATTAAGGAAAACAAAATGAATTTAATCAAGAATATGGCACAATGATTTTGTAGCAGAAAAAAAGGTTCATTATGACTATGTATAGATCTAAAGGTTCCCTCTTGTATATGTTATCTGTGACCTTGAGTTAGTGTTAGAAACCTCAGCTTATTCAGCTATTCAATGTTATAGTAACACCTAACAATATTTTAAAGGATAATTAGGAGAATTCAATTATATAATATGCACATAGTTCCTTTTTTACTCTATAGTAAGTGATGCATGCTTTCCTGATTCCTTTCCCTCTCTTAAATAAAAAAAAAAAACAGATACTATAGCATGATATAGTTGATAAAACCCTGATATAAATTTGGAAGAAATATATTACACAACCTTAGACAAATCATCTCTTTGACCTTCAGATAGCTCATTTGTAAAAATGAATATGGGGTCATTTGGCCCTTGTTCAAAATCACAGAACCAGCAAGAGTTAGAGTCACACACAAATCTGACACATAATCTGGATTCTTCTTGAAATTTGAAATCTTATGTGACTCCTTGGTACTGTCACATAAAATAAGAATACCCTACATATGCCAGCCCTAGTTTATCTTTTCTCACCCCAAAACAACAAAAAGAAGATAGAAGGCTATAGAAAAGACTGTTATGGGAGATAGATGGTGATTTTATAAGACTAAGTCCTTGATATTTATTATTTGCAGGTAAAATTCATGGAGCTCCATGATTATTTAACAATGAGCATCCATACACACATGGCTTCTTTTATCTAAATAATATATTATGGACAAAAGAATTTGAAGGCCTACATTTACAAGATAGCAAGGAAACCTTGAGGTTTTGCCACCTAACTGCTCTATAACCACAAGTGAGATAGTTTACCAGTTGGACTTTATCCTATTATATTACTATAAAAATAACAGCTTCAAAATTAATAGCATAAAACAATAAAGTATGTTATTTACTGTTATTATTTCTTAAAATTTTGGGGAGTCATTGTACTTAGATGATACTTGCTTGGGATCTCTCACACAGTTGAAATCAGTTAATATAGACTATTGGCTGAGATCACAGAGGTGTCTCTCAGGCAGTCAGAAAACCTACTGGTGGTTTTCCATATATCCTAGGCTTTTTCTCAGAAGTTCAGCAGGTTCCAAAGGTTAGTATCACAAGGGAATTGGGGAAAATGTAACAGAGCATCCAGTGGAAATTGTATCATTTTTATAATAGTCTTGGGCACCATCTTATAATATTTCTGCTGTACTTTATCAAACACATCCAGTGCAAGGGAAATAGAACATATATTTTTCACATTTTGTTGGAGGATAATCAAGGTTTTCTGAATGTCACTGAATATAAAAACAACTGCCATCTGCATTACTCCTCATATAATCTTGCATACCTACCATCGTGAGAAGATACATAAGAAAATATTCAATAAACTATCCCAGATCCTAGTTATAAAGTAAATAAAGGCATTTGTGCACCTATGTATTTAATTTCCTTTCAATGTCAACAAGATAATTACAAGTTTTCAATCCTTGGCACATTAATTTCAAAGTCTATGCTTCTTTTTCCTCCACTGAAGAGAAGCAGTGTTTATGCAGACCACTCAGATAAAACAAGGGAGAACATGCCCATTTGTAACTGTCAAATTAATTGCAAATTATTTTTCATTCAAGTAAGAACAAAAGAATATCATAATGATGGTGAACTTCTGTTACATAGCAAAGTCATGGTTTATAGAAGCAACAGTGGATTCAAAGACTCAGTTGCTATATTCTGACAATTTCAGCAAAGAAATAGACAAACTAGGTGGTTTAGTATTCTGTCTCAAAAGAGAAAACCATTTTAAAAAGTCCTTCAAAAATAACAAGAAGTCTGCAAAAAATCTAAGAAATGACTAGTGCTACTTTGTGAACAACCAGTCTTTCATTTTTTTTTCTACTATCTTGTCTTGTTTTCATATGACAAGACAATGGTTCTTTCAACCAGTAAGAAGTAATACATAAACTATTAATCTTAATTTGAGTTCCTTGTTTTATGTTGTATCATACAAGACAATAACCATGTTAAGTTTATAGTGTTGTCTACACTGAGGATTTCAAGTTTTCAGAAAATATAAACTCATTAACCATATCAACTGGTAGTCAAGAAGAACTGATCCTAGACCAAAGAGATGCATTTCACCAATAAGTGTGTTGTTAAAAATTTCTTCAGTTAGAATATACTAAATTATACAGTAATAAAATAAATAGCTTTCCAAATGTTAATGGCTTAAAAACGAAATACTTGTGTTAAACTTATATGATATATTCAGTGTACTCTGTGGACTCTGTGCACATTTTAGTTTCTCAACAACGTGAGAACCACCTACTGTGCTGGTCCCTGTGCCAGATGAAATGGGCAATTTTGGAGGGGTTGTTACTTCCAAGAAAGGCCATTCTCATTAAGATCAAGTAAGACCCAGCCAACTCTGCCCTGTGGGAGCCATGAAATGGGCTCTTTATACCCAGAATGAAGGAACCAAAAATATTTGGTGAACACAATTAATGACTACCACAGAATTTAATTATTAAGGTCAAAGAAATTCAAAGAGCCAGGGAAAATATAACAGAGATGAGTAATTGAAACAGAGCAGTAGAAGGGAAGTCCTAGATAAATTCTTCAGGTATAATTGACATCTATATCCAAAAAACTTTGCATTATATGTTGGATTTATATTCTTTAGAGCATAAGTAGGGTAGATATATTTTAGATAATAACTTCAAGGACTGATGACCAGGTAATTATTTACCCTTTTCTATAGGGCCATTTGGCTTCCACAGTCAGAAAACTAGCAGCGGAATTATACTATAGTGAAGGAAAAATGAACTGTTATAAAGTTTGATTTATAATATGCTTATACTTTATATTTTATACAGTAATTTTTAGCATTCCAAGTATTCACATTAAATTAGTTTAGAGCCCAGTCTTAGGTATTACTTTTGTTTTTGAACTTCAGTGCAGATACTTGATGTATTTGTGTCATCAATATTGCACACAATGATGTTTTATTTATATATTTATTTTTGTATTGTATCTTCATTTGGGAGGGACTGGTTCCCAATCCCTCTTTTTCATAGAAAAACATTATAATCTGTTCAATTCAAACACTTTATTTGAGGACTTTGTAAAAACATATATTATTTTTCTGCTTGCACGGATTTTGAACATAGAAAAATAGTATTGTGCTATACCTTATTCATTTTTTTCATTCAGTAGTATGATTTTATGTTATTATATCTAATTGAATAGTTATAATTACTGCATATTACTAAAAGTGTACATTTATTTTATCCATCTACTTGCCAAGCAATAAATAGTAAAAGTGCCTCAAACTCCCCTCTCAATAACCCTACAATATACATCCTTGGACACATCACTTATGAACTTATGTAAGAATATTTTTGTATGCATACTCTCCCACTTACCACACATAAACAGAGGAGTGGCATTGTTAGGTCAATAGTGGTGTATATACTTAATTTGACTAATCACAATTTTTCTGTAATATGTTTTTCTGTAACTACAAGTATATGAAAATATCCAGCATAGTAAAAGTAGTATTTTAGAAAAAAGTATAGCCTTAATGTGGGGGTCAGAGGAATATTGCCACCATTCAAATTTCCATTCAGCTACTATCAATTAGCACTTGCATGATATTGTGAAGATGTGTATACAGCCTGTGTCTTAGCTTCCTCATCTGAAAATACAACCACCAGATAAGGTGGGCAAGAAGGTTTATAAAGGAATGTTTAGCACAGTGTCTGCTCCCCAAAACACAGTCAGTAGTAGCTATGTTCATTGGTATTATTATTCTTACATATTGAAAACATTCTTATTTTGTTTCTGATTATGTGACCCCAAATACCCTAGATTTTGAAAACTGAAATAAAGAAATTACTCTTTGAGATGAAATGACACCCTTCATCACCCTGAAGTTACAAAACTGCTAAAAGCATTCCATCACTGAGCTGGGATTATAATTTCTGGAAGAACAAAATTAAGTAGAATTCTACTCCTTATTCCAGTAGTAGGAATGGTAAAGATGGCCTATAAATACTTTGTAATCTAATATTGATGAGTGAATGATTAAGTTCATATCTAAGAGCTACAATATTAAAATTGACTGCATCACTAAAGTAAAATAAGTTTCAGTTTTACATATGGATCCACTGTCTATGTTCTGTTATTTAAAGAGTTTACTCTGAGCAGATTCATTATGAGAGTATAGGAAAGCTATTGATTTTTGTATGTTAATCTTGAATCTAGTAATAAAAGTTGGCAAGGATGTGGGGAAAACATACACTTTTATCTGTTGATGGGACTGCAAATCAGTGCCACCACTTTGAAAAGCAGTATGGAGATTCCTCAAAAGACTTGTAATGGAAGTACCCATATGACCCAGCTATCCCAATCCTTGGTATTTCTCCAAAAGATCTTAAATAAGTGTACTAACACTAGTACACACATAACAATGGTTATAATAGTACAACTCATTGTAATTAAGTTATGGAACCAGCCTATATGCCCATCAACAGATAAATGGATAAAGAAAATGTGGTATATTTACACAACAGAGTTTTACTCGGCTGTAAATAAGAATGAAATTATTGCATTTGCTGGTAAATACGTGGAACTGGAAAACATCATACTGAGTAAATTGAGCCAGACTCAGAAAGTCAAGGGTTAAATTACTTATATGTGAAAATTTGAGAAAAAATGAGGAATTTAAACAGGGAGAGATCTCATGAAAATAGAAGAGAGAACAGTCAAATAGAGACTACAGTTTGAGGGGGATGGGAAAGAAAAAAAAAACAGAATGAAATTAACCAAAGTATGGCATGCACAAGCACAAATTTAAAATTTTAAAAAATATTTAACTCTGAAATCCACATAACATTGTAGCTATGGAACATATTTTGGAATAATAGTTCTCAAATGAGGGTGATTTTTTTCACCAATGATCATCTAGGAATATTAGAGGGTTTTTGTTGTTCAACTTATAAGATACTACTAGCATCTATCAGGTAGAGGCAAGGAAGGCTACTCAACATCCTGAAATGCACAGCATAGCTCCCCACAACAAAGAATGTTCCCACCTAAAATACTAATGGTGCCAAAGATGTTCTACAGTGTCAGATTCCTATGTTTGAATCCCAGTTCCCCTACTTAAGATTTCTATGAACTTTGATGGTTACTTAAATTTTTTCAACTAAAAAATTTCTTTCATCATTTTTTTCTGAGGAATATAAGTAAATTCTCAAAAATATGTGTGACAAATTGATGGTATTCAGAGAATACTATATATTATTATCATTATGCTATTACAATATTAATTTAAACATACAAATAATTTCTTGAAGACTATTGACTATGTATTATATTTGGAAATTTGCTGGGGAAAAGTTCAAAGTTTCCTATTAACCAGGGTCAATTACTTATTATCACATTTAAGTTCCTGTCAAATATGAAAAGATACTTTAGAAAATGAACTTAAAATCATTCGTTCTCTTATTTTATTTAACAATTCATATTTTTTTTTTACTCCAGGGGCATGGTACAGTGATGCAGCCACATCAATTTTATAACTGCCCAATTCACAATAGCTAAACTATGAAACAAACTAGAAATGGAATATATATATATATATATATATATATATATATATACACACAATGGGATATTAGTCAGCCATAAAGAAAATGACTTTATGACATTTGCTGGTGAATAGATGGATCTGGAGACTATCATGCTAAGTGAGATAAGCCAGCCCACAAAAATCAAAGGTCAAATGTTTTAGTTCATATGTGGATGCTAACCTACAACAAGGCGGGAGGGGATGAATAAGATGTTCACTGGATTAGACAATGGGTGATGAAGAGAAGGGAGAGAGGATGGGAATAGGAAAGATAGTGGAATGAATCTGACCTAATGTTTATATATATATATATATATATATATATATATATATATATATATATACACACACACACATATGAATACATTACAATGAATTTCAATATCATGTACATCCACAAAACTGAGATGTTAATTAGAATAACCTATATTCTATGTTTGTTATAAATATGTCAAAATCAACTCCACTGTCATATGTAACTGAAAAGAGCAAATAAAAAACAAATGTTAGCATTGTAGCATATTACAGGTGAAAAAAACAAAAAAGCAACCTAGCTTCCATGAGTTTACTACCAAAGAAAGGAAAGAGATATGCTTTTGCAACATAACAAGTTGTGTAAAACTGTCAAGAATAGGGCTCTGTGGAGGTACAGAACTTTTAGATTTAAGGAGTCAGATAGTTATTCCTGGAGGATATTGGGTAATTATCATTTTTAAAGGTTTATATTTCACTTCCACCATGCATTTTGAACAGTTATTTAATTTATGATTACTAATACTTCTGCTTAATTTGTCAATGTCTCCTCTGACAATAATTTGATTTTCAGCTATAGTTATTCTGTTCTTTTATTAATGAATTCATTCATTTTCTATTCATTCATTTCTCAATGTAACCAC
Organism: Marmota flaviventris; assembly: GCF_047511675.1. NCBI lineage: Eukaryota > Metazoa > Chordata > Mammalia > Rodentia > Sciuridae > Marmota > Marmota flaviventris. The sequence continues at coordinate 125,864,185 of NC_092518.1, forward strand.
CTACCTCTCCAACATCCCTGTTCAACTCATTTAGATACTTTATCCATCTTGCATTACATATTTGAACTATTGGATTTAAATTATGATTAATTTTAATGAGAATTGTTTATGAGCAATATTGTTTTATTGGAGACTAGTTTTTATACTCCGTTGAGTTATATATTTATATATATATATATATATATATATATATATATATATATATATATATATATATATTTAATTAGTCTCCATCTTGGCAGCTTTGTCTGGATTTTATTTCCTCTTTAATGTATATTCTTTACTTCTAATTATGGACTGAGTAATTATCTCCCCAAAATTTATATGTTGAAATTCTATCCCCTGAAATGATATTAGTAGGTGGAAACATTTGTAGGTAATTAGAATTGGATGAGGTCATGATGGTTGAATCCTTATGTATGACATTAATGTCTTTATATTTGCTGGTAAATGGATGGAACTGGAGATTATCATGCTAAATGAAATAAGCCAATGCCAAAAAAAACAAATGTGGGAAGCTTTCTCTGATATTCAGAAGCTAGTCCAAAATAAAGCAAAAGGAAATTGTATGGGGGTGGGGAGAATTCCATTAAAATAGAAGAAAGAACCGTGAAGTAGATGAAGGGGATTGAGGGAGAGGGAGGACAGATGGGATAAGAAATAGCAGTGGAATGAATCTTACCTAACTTTCCTATGTACATATATGAATATATCACAGTGAATCTCACCATCATGTTCATCTCAAGACACTAAAAACAACAACAACAAAAACAAATGGCAGAATGATCAGTAAAGTAGAGGGAAGGGAACAGGGAGGGAGGAGGAGAAAGGAAGGAGAAGAGGAAGTACCAGGAACTGAATTAGAGCAAATTATATTTGACATTTTTATAATTATGTCAAAGTGAATCATAATGATATTTGTAACTGAAGAGAAACAATAAAATGTATGCAAAAATAAACAAAAAAGAGTCATAAGACAGAATACTTCTTCTTTCTCTACCACGAGTCAGCAATCTGCAATCTAGAAGAGAGTTCTCACCAGAACTTGACAACGTGAGCACTCTGATGTTGAAATTTTAGCCTCCAGAAATATGAGAAATAAATGTCTGTTGTTTATAATCCATGCAGTCTTTGATACTTTGTTAAAATAGCCCAAATGGACACCTGTTCCACTTTTGCTTCAAAAATTTATTGTACATATTATCTGTCTGTCTCCTGAAGGCATTGGAGTTTGCTAACATCAGCACATAACATAATATTCGACTTCTAAAGAATAGTCTCTTACCCCAAGATAATTTGCAGATTAGTTCATCACAGCATTACAAAATGCCACCTTCATTCTGATGAAACTGTCATACAAACTGGGTTCCTTCTGTATTTGTTACTCTTTTCAGGGGATTTCTCTACATTTTGTATTCCATCACCAAATTTCAAGATGGTTGTCAAACTAAGCTATTTAAAAATATCTGTTAATATAATTCATATTTTATTGTTGTTCAATTTTAGGATTTTATTGGCTAATTTTACATGAATATTTTTCTAGGAGACTTTGAAATCGTTTTGTCAGGTTTTTATAATACTGTTGGAAATTTAATTGGAATTACATAAAATTTGTAGTTCATTAGGAAAAATATGACATCTTATTTTCCATTCCTGGAATTGTTTTCACTTTTTTATTAGTGTTCCTAGAGCTTTTATAGTTTGTCTCTTTGAAACAACAGCTCTTATATTCTTATATTCATTGAATATTTTTTGCTATTAATTTATTCAGCATTTATTACTTTTACCATATTTATTTTGCTGCTGATTTTAACTTCTAGACTTAAATAATTAGATAATTTATGTCCATTCTTTTCTGATTGATAATAAAGTATACAAGGACTTATTATTCCCTTTACGAATATTTTTGTTATTTGTTCCAGTCTACCATTATGTAGGAGACCCATTTTGCTAGAAAAGGTACATTTCCAAAGAAAGGGGAAGGATGAGAAAATTAAAGAGTCAACACATCTAGGTCATGTTCACTTCAAAATAATATCCAACAAACAAGTGAAGAAGCAGCTTCTCCTAGTAATTTGGTAAAGTAACAGAGAAGAAACATCAAAAAGCAAAAACTAATACCTCTAAAAATTAAGACTGACACACTATTACTAATATATGCAAGGGATTTTCAAGTATGAAAAGAATATGCACAATTAATATCTTTCAAACAACACATGCTTAAGTTCTAACAATGTAATGCTATAGAGCAACAATTAAGAATGAACCAGGGCTGGGGATATAGCACAGTTGGTAGAGTGCTTGCCTAATATTCACAAGGCTCTGGTTGGATCTCAGCATCATACAAAGAAAAAAAGAATGAACCACAACTATAAACCTCATTGTAACTAAATTTCTAGACTTAATGTTGAGCAAAAGAAGTGAGACACAAAAGAGGACATGCAATGTAATTGCATTTTCGTAACATACAAAGTTAGGCAAACTAATCTATGCTGTAAAATGTCAGGATGTTGTATACAAGATTGAAAGGAGCATACAAAGATCTCCTGAGGTATTGATATTGTTCTGTTTCTTCATCTGGGTGCTTACAAAATAAGGGTAAACCATTTGTGAAACTTCTTTGACCTATGTAATTATGAACTATACACTTTTTATGTTTGGTTTAAAAAAATAAAAACAAAAGTAATACATTGCTCATTAAACATTTAAAGGATAAAGAAAATATATGGAGATTAAAAAGCCATAAACTTGCCACTAGAGATAACTACTGAAATATTTTTATTTGATTACTTCTGGTATCTTTTCTGTGTATATATATATATATATATATATATATATATATATATATATGTCTAAAAATCTGTATTTGTGTATGTATGCATGTGTCTATTACATAGACTTATAAATTCATTCATTCCACAAGTATGTATTAAGTGCCATCCAGATACCATTCTGTACCAGAGTGGATGGGTAAAACTGTCCCATATGCCAAATCCAGCCTACCTCCTGTTTTAATAAATAAAATGTTATTGAAAAAAAGACAAAAATAACAAAAAAGTGTTCTTGAAACACAGCTTCTCATTTTCACATTCCTTAATTTATGTATTGTCTTATGACTGATTTCATGCTTTGGGGACAGAATTTATGTATTGTCTATAACTGATTTCATGCTTTGGGGGAAGTGGTATGATGTAAAAAGCCTAAAATATTTAATTTGTTGGCTTTTTACCAAAAAAAAGTTTGTTCACTCCTAATTCAGACTCTTGGGATATAATAGTGAACAAAGAGAAGTCTTAACTTCACAGGGGTTATAGTTTGATGTGCAATATGGACAATAAATGAGTAGGTTTATAAGTGAGTATTTGCTCGTGATATACACTGTGAAGGAAAATAAACAGGATGAAGGTTGCTGTAGTCCTCATTGTTAGATGCAGTGGTCACAGAAGGTATCTCTAATTATGTAAGGGTGGAGCAAACCCCTAAAGGAAGTGAGTTGTTCAAATATCTGGAGCAAAAACAATTGAGGCAAAGAGAGAAACACATGCATCATTTCTAAGATGGATGTGCTCCTGGTGCATTCAGGACAGAACAAAGAGGCATATGTGTCTGGAGTACAGCAAGAAGAGTAATGGAAGGGGAGGATGGAGAGGCAGCCAGCAGCCAGGACTTGGGAGCCCTTGTAGCCATAGTAATAAGAGTGAGTTTTATTCCAAGAATTTCAAGAAGTCAGGGAATGGTTTGTGTTTGTGGACAGATGTGCTCTGATTATTAAAATTTTTATGTGTGTTACTATCTCTGCAGTAATATTGTGCTTTATTGTTATCCATCAGCAGAATACGTAATGTCTTAGAGGATAACAAACTTCATTGAAATCCTATATATGATCCTTGATATATGGATGACTACGGGCATGTTACATAAAGTATTTAGGTCTTATTTCATTCAAATACATGACAGAGTGACTAAAAACTGCCCCATAATATTGTCATGCTTGGTTCAAAATGTAGTGCCTGATTAATGTTCAAAAAATGGATATAACATTTCTGTATCCATGAGATATAATAAAAATACACATAATTCTTTCTTAAAACTGCAAACATATGTAAGGCAGTATAGCATAGTGGTTAAAAAGGAAGGAATTACAGTCACACTGTGAAAGGCTGACTTGACCCCCATCCTTTATTAGTTGTTTGATCTTTCGCAAGTTACTTAACACCTCTGGGCTTCAGTTTATTCAACTGTAAAATGAAGAAAATTATGGTACTTGCCTCAAAGGGTTTGCTATGAAGATTAAAGGAATGAACACACGTAAAGTTCTTAGACCATTACTTGGCATACAGGAAGTACTATGGACAGAGTAGTCACTAGCAAATATAGTGCTTTGGTTGAAAGTAGGAAAATGTGTTCTTTCTTCAATATACTTTCCTTTCATCTGTTAAAAAAATCATTCTACTATGTGGACTTTGCTAGAACAAGATATATTACTGGCATTGTTTTTTTTAAATCATTATTTGAAATGAAGTGAAATATGACATTTTAATTTGCATTTCTTTTATTACTCATAAAATTATTTCCCATTATACCCAGGTTGCTTATCAGTGATATGTTGTTCTATCTGTTAATTATCTTGTCATGGTCTTCCTCCATTTTCCATTGTGGTTTCTCTAGTGTTTTCTCCTAATTTTGGGAAAATGTACACATATTAAGGTATTAAGTCTTTTTCATGTTTCTGACAAATATTTTCCTCACATTTTTTGACACTGAATATGATAATTTCTGCATAATAGTTAAAGCACCATTTACTCCAAGCGAAGGTAAAAACAAGTACTTTGGCAGAGCTAGGGCAAATAATTTTGCAAGGTGGGGTGCAAGTGGTTGGAATGAGTAGAAAAAAATATGTAAAACACTGTAACATGTTAAGCATTGTAGGTTTAGTTAAGGCATTTGGGTTTTATTTTATAGAGAATATGAGCCCAAGGAAGAGTGTTATGCTGGGAAGTGACGTGCTCTGATTGAGATCATCCTGGCAGCAGTGTGGAAAATGGATTGGCAGGGGGGCTAAAATATCCATGGCATAGATTAATCTGTCTCTCAATGCAGCAGCTGTTCACAGTAGCATAAACAACCAATAAACAACAGATCATCCCCCAGGCTGCAGATAATGAGTGAAACAGAGCCAGAGGAGTTCTCTGCTTCCTGTCAACCACCATATTTGGCAGTGTTTAGTAGTACCTATAACATCAATTTCAGTAGCATTCATGGCATGTGTACCTAGAGCAGCAACCACAGCAGCAAGCAGTGAGGCAAGAAATGTCATGGGGTTATCTCTACACTAGCTGGTGCTTAAGTAGGAAGTGCCAAAAGAAAAAGTAAATTCTTGTTAGGCTCTTGAAATGTAATAGTAGAGATTCTGATGTAAAATACCTGAGGTTATAGCTTTGCTGTCATCCTATAAATTCTTATATATACTCATCTAAACAATATTATTTCAAAAATGTTATGAACTTAAGTTCTTGTTTTCATATTGCCTTATAATTTTGTCATAATGCATTTATGATTTTTGTCATTAGATTTGAAATTTATGTCATTGTTGCTAAAGAATATAGTATGTGCTATTTCTACTTGTAACTTATTGGTTTAATTGTGGCTTAATATTATAAATGATCAACCTTTGTTAAAATTATTTGGTAGTTTGAGAGCAAAGGATGTTTTCTACTTGTCAGATGAGTCCATCATATCAATATAGTAAACCTAGAGATTCTTTTATTTTTTAATTTCTTAATTCTCGACCACCTATTTACTTTTAATCTGTATGAGTAACTTTATTTGGAATAGGCTTTGTAGACAGCAAGAACCTTTCTTTTATATTATGACCTAGTTTGATAGTTATTTTAATGAGTGACTACATTCGATATATGTTTATTATCAAATGTTTCCTGGTTTTCAGTGCTTTCTTGTTTTATCCTTTTGTCCTCAATCTTTTTATTTTATTGTAGGTTGTCTCCTATAGTACTCCCTACTCCCCTATTTAATTTAAAAGCTAGGTAGCAAGCTTTTAGTTCAACTAGTTGTTAATTTAGCTTTTGAAATGCATACTTTTACCCCCATTTCTCTAATTATAAACATTAATAATAAACCATTTCTAATGATTTCCCCTAAGTACATGAGGAAATTGGCACATTCATTTTTTCACTAATCCCTTCCCCCAAGTTCTCAGTCCTCCCAATTTTTGTTGCTATGATCTGCAAATTGTGTCCCAGTTTCATATTATTGCATTATTTTTCCATTATCTATGTTCTCTTGCAAGAATTATATCTGCATTGTCTTATAATTATATTTACATATTAATTTATATTTAAACCTATATTTTTAATCATGTCTCAGCTGGCTCATTTATTTCTTCAAGTACTCTTTTCAAAAAGAACATATAAGGCCATACTGACTTTTTTTCTAACTAGAGGTAACCTGATTTTCTGCTTAGATGTCTATGTAATTCTTTTTTCATTTTAAAAAATCAGAAATTTCCCCAAAATATTTTAGATGTGTGCTGAATTTCATTAATTTTACCTTATCCTTTGTAAACCCTTTTGATCTGCAGATACAGATCTCATGTTCAATAAAGCTATCTTCAATTATCTTCTTAAAACATTACTGAAATATCCCCAAGTTTTACTTTCCAGTAAGTATGAATAAGGTCACAACCCATATTAATACTAAAATCTTACTAGCTCCAGGTTCCTGCCACCATCCTAGGTGTATGTTCCCTCATTCTGAGCTGTGATCAGCTGTGAAAGAGGGTCCGAGAACAAGGTTCTTTGCACCCTGAAATATAAAAGTTTACTGAAGCAGAGTTGAAAGTTTACACACAGTCTTTTTTTAATCCCCCCACAGGAATAAACATGACATGAGGTCATTCACAGGTAACCAAAGCAGCTCTGAGTTCAAGGGCTACTTCTGTTTCTTAATTCTTCATGAATTTAGGCAATGCATTGACAGCTCTAAGTCTCAGTGTCTTCAAATATAAAATTAGGATAATGAAAAATTGACTAAACGATCATCATAAAGATATAATTAATTTATATATACTTACCATTTTACCTGGTAAATCTTAGTCTCTAACTGTATTTACAATTATATCATGGTGCTTTAACTAGACCCACTCTTTCCTTTATTTAATCTTATGTAATCAGACCAGTTTCAATCTTCCTTTACTATAAATTTCTGTGTAGGACCCTTGCTGTGCACCTACAATGTGATTTCAGTTCATTAGTCTTCCCTGTAGGCTACAAAGAGGGGACTTAATTCTTTCAAAATCCGGTATATGTCCATATCCATTGAGTTCCATGTTCTAAAGACTATATATATATATATATATATATATATATATATATATATATACTCTGCATCACTCTATTGAATTTCTAATGTCTAGATCCTTCTGCCTACTCATTATTTCCATTTATTGCCTGTAAGAGGTGTCTCAAGTTTCTTTTCTTTTCTTTTCTTATTTATTTCTTACATACATGACAATAGTGTAATGCATTACATTCATAATTATCCATTCACAACACAATTCTTCATAACTCTGTATATAAAGTATGTTCATGCCAAATTATGCCATAGCAAAACCAAAATCATTTTTCTGTCTTTTTTTGATGTCAATTGAAACTTGATAATATATATATATATATATATATATATATATATATATATATATATATATTCATGGGATACAGTGTGATGTTTTGTATATGTATACATTGTATAATAATTGAATCAGGGTGGTTTGCAAATCTGTTACTTTATATACTTATCATTTCTTTAAGTGAGAACATTAAAAATCTCTGTTCTATTTGAAATATTCAATAAAACATTTTTTAAACCAGAGCTTATTGTTTTTTTTCTAATTATAACTTACTACCCATTGATCAATCTTTCTCCATTCTTCTCTCTACTCTCTCAAGCCTCTGGAAACCACTGTTTTACTCTTGATTTCCAGGAGATTACTTTATTTGGATACAACATATGAGACAGATCATAAAGTATTTGTCTTTCTGTGCCTAGCTTTTTGACTTTATGTCTTCTAGTTTTATCCATGTTTTCACAAACAACAGGATTTTGATCCTTTTTCTATAGCTGAATAGTATGACTTCCACCAACCCATGAATCTGCTTCTATTTTCTAGACCTCTACCATGTTGCTATCCTTTCTTCATGTTATGTATTGTAGGTACCTTCTTCCAAATTGTGGCTTCCCTTTTAACTTTGTTTATGGTCCTTATTTTTCCCAGTTTGTCATTTTAAGCTGTATTTTTACTTCTCTGAATTCTGGGTGATATCTCAGCTCTACCTTCCAGTTCACTAATTCTTACCTTGATCCACTTTGCTATATATCTTGTCCTCTGAAGTCTATGTTTGTTTTGGCAATGTCTTTTTTTCCCTTTAACATGTGCAATTTGATTCTTTGAGTTTTCACTTAAAAGACATTGTTTACTCAGGGGAAGCTACTCTGACCTCAGTTGTGAAAGAGCAGTATAAGTGGTTTTAGGTATATATCTGCATATCTCTGCAGGGCCCCAAAATGACAATATTCCTGTTGAGTTTTGTTAGTATCATCTTGGCTTGTGGATCTGACAGTATACAGAGAGCTCATTTTAGTACCCATACTTAAAAGGCACATATCTGTGAGCAAGTCTGGAAAAAATGTATTTAGAAAGAAACAGAGTGAACTTCCTGCAGTGGCTATAGGAAAAGATCTTGATGCATAAAATTATAGAATAGAGAAGATGGAAGAATACATATAAATTAGTTAATGTTATATAAAAATATTAGATTAAAAGACTTGAGAGAATGTTTTTCAAGTTAAAATGCATGAGATTTATAAATTTCAAGAAAATGAAAATATCAAATATTCTATAAAACCCAACTCTTAAGAGCCAATTTTAATTCTATTTCTACTACACAATTTTCCTACAATGATTCAGCTCCCCCAAAAGGAGTTTCTACCTTCTCTGCAAGCATTTTCTTTTCTTTTTAATTGATTTATTATTTTATTTTTAGATGCATATGTAAAACCTGAAATTGCAGATATTAATGGGGCACCCTGTGATGTTTCAATACATGTATACATTGTGTAATATTTATTGCTGGTTAAGCATATCTATCTTCATATTTATCATTTATTTTTTAAATTGTTATTTGTTCTTTGTAGATACACGACAGAGGAGTATTTTTTGACATTTTATATAAACATGGAGTATATCTTATTCCCATGCCACTCTGCTAAACTGTACTGCCCAGTACATGCTTAGCAGGCTGTCGTTCACATCTGAGAAGATCTTGGATAAAAATGAATCAAACAGAATAACTCTAGAAAGAATTAAGAAGCTAAAGAACAAATATGACTACAGTAATATAGATAATGTTCCTGAAAAATATCATGCCTGGTCTTTTCCCAACTTGTATTTAGAGTAAAAAAAAATTATAAGAGACTTTTCTTTTTTTTCTTTCTTGCCCTTGTTAATTTTAATTTGAGACACAATATTGGTAAGTTGCTGAGGCTGGCCTCAAGCTTGTGATCCTCCTGCTTCAGCTTCCTGAGTCACTGGGACTATACGCATGTACTACTGTGTCCTCATAAGAAGGTGGAGGAATATTTGTCTCAGAGAGAACAGAAGCAGGCGGTGTGACTAGGAAGGCAGAGAGTGGTATGGTGACCACAAGCCAAGGAATGCTGCTAGCCATCAGAAGCTGGAAGACACAGAAATGTACTATCTTCTAGTGTCCTCTAGAGAGAGAGCCCTTTTAACATCTGAATTTATGCCCCTGAAAACGATTTCATACTGCTGACTTCTAGTACTGAAAGAATAAATAAATTTCTATTACTTTAAGCCATCAGTTTTGTGGTGATTTCTTATAGAAGCTCTAGTAAACTAATATACCTGCACATACCCTTTAATGTACAGCAAGAAGAAACAAACATTGGCCTTTCTTAATTTTCATACCTCAGGATTTGTAAGTAAGCATTCTAATTCCATCCTGAGCATATTTCATAATACTTCTTGATAAACTTCACAATTTCCTTCAAATTTGCTATACAAAGTACCACACCTTTCTAGAAAACAATTGACTAATATGTGGCCAGAATTGTATTGTTTTCACTTCTTCAGGGAGAACTCAAAGCTGTATTAGTTCAGGAAACTGCACATGGAATGTGAAATGTGTAAGGCTCACATTCTGGGTGTATTTCATGCTGTCAGCATTAGTCTCTTCAGAATCATTGGGTGACTTTGTTCTAATTCTATTTTTATTTTTTGTGGAAAATACCAGAGATTGAACTGAGCCACATCCCCAGCCCTATTTTGTATTTTATTTGGAGACAGGGTCTTACTGAGTTCCTTAGTGCCTCACTTTTCCTGAGGCTGGCTTTGAACTTTTGATCAGCCTCCCAAGCCACTGGAATTCCAGGTGTGTACCACCTTGACCAGATGATTTTGTTCTATTCTATCAGCTAATTCCAGGATATAGGTTAGAACATTTTCAGCGGCAAATAACAGAAAATTCAACTCAAAATTGCTTAACTAATAAAGAGGTTATCTCTTGTAACAAATCAACTAAAAACAAGTTTGTCTTTTTTATTTGGCTTTGCCTTACTGAAAACATGGACCTATCTTCAGGTTATTTTTCCCTGTGCTTATTAGGTGACTGATATAGTTCCAACTATCGCTTGTAAATTCAACCATTTCCCATTTCCTGCGGAAGAATTTTTTTCCTTCATGTGTTGATTTTAGAAGCAAGGAAGATCCCCACCAATTCCTAGCCTAAATCTCCCAGCTGAGCTTCCTGCATGTCTCATTATCCATAAATGGATTAATTGTCTACTCTTAAAACATAAACTGATTGTTTTTCACTAATCAGAATTTATCTCCAATGGAAGATAAGTTTCTCTTCATGGGGAAAAATAACTAAGCATAGGTTCTGCTAACAAAAAAACAAAGGAAGATTTGGTTATTATGTGGACAAAAATTAAAATTTAAATAAGCTTCAAATGAAATTGCAGCCTTTTACAAACCATGTGACAACTCAGTTTTGTATTTTATTATCACAATGAGACTTAGAAACTGCGAATGTGAAAAATACATATATTTGGTCTAAAGTTACTATGAATCAGAGCTGTAATATAACACCCCCAAGATAAATATTGTATAAGCTAAGGTAGTGAGGTCATGATGTTCATAATATTCAAACAGAAGCTACTTAATTAATCTGGAATATTATATATTTCCTAGATCCCCATAGTCAGCATGAATTATCTTAGCTCTGGCTCCTTTACTACTGTTTATAATGGTAATATACCTCTTTGCATAGTAAATTGTGCAGTGTGCCTGGATTTTTCTAGACTATAAAGTCCCTAAGAGAAGGGATCAGGCCTTTAACATCTAATTCATCACTGTTTAATAATTCAGCAAATATTTATTGAGTGTCTACTATGTTAGGCTCTGTGCTAGGCAGTGGGCATAAAGAATAAAGAAAATAAAATCACTTATTATGTTTCTCAGAGAAGGAATATAAAATATTGTAAGTCAGTAAATATCATCTTCATGTATATCCACAAGGCTCTAATTATATATATATATATATATATATATATATATATATATATATATATATATATATATATATCAGAAAGTTCAGTAGAGTAGAGGGAAGGGAACAGGGAGAAGAAGGAAGGGAGGGAAAGGGTAAGAACTGGGGTCTGAATTAGATCAAATTATTTTCCATACTTTTAAAATTATTTCAAAATAAAACTTAATATCATATATATATATATATATATATATATATATATATATATATATGTTAAGAAAGAGCCAAAAGATCACTTTTGACCTGAATACAGAAATTATGAGGAGAGGACATCTTAGATAGAGGGATCAGTATGTTTGTAATGAAGCAAGGATGATAAACATTAGTATACTGCTATTTTAAACATACTTGTCACCACCACATTAACATATATTGATGACTATAAAGAACAAATAAAAAAAGAAGAAAATATATGTGGGTTAGACTTTGTGTCCTCTATTCTGTACCATTGGTATATATGTCTATTTTGATGCCAATACCATGCTGTTTTTGTTATTATTGCTCTGTAGTATAATTTAAGTTCTGGTGTAGTGGTGCCACCTGCTTCACTCTTCCTGCTAAGGATTGCTTTAGATATTCTGAGTTTCTTTTTTTTCCAGGTGAATTTCATGACTGTTTTTTTTCTATTTCTATGATGAATGTCATTGGGATTTTGATTGGAATTGCATTAAATCTCTATGGTGCTTTTGGTAGTATGGTCATTTTGATAATATTAATTCTGCCTATCCAAGAGTAAGGTTCATCTTTCCATCTTCTAAGTTCTTCTTTGACTTCTCTTTTTAGAGTGCTATAATTTTCATTATATACAGCTTTCACCTCTTTCATTAAGTTGATTCCCTAGTTTTTTTTTAGGCTATTGTAAATGGAGCAGTTTTCCGTGTTTCCCTTTCTGAGGATTTGTAACTGACATACAGAAATGCCTTTGATTTATAGGTGTTGATTTTATATCTTGCTACTTTGCTGAATTCATTTACTACTTCTAGAAGTTTTCTGGTGTAACTTTTAGGGTCTTCTAGGTATAGAATCATAACATCAGCAGATAGTTCCAATTTAATTTCTTCTCTTCCTATGTGTATCCCTTTAATTTCTTTCATCTGTCCAATTGCTCTGGCCAGTGTTTCAAGAACTATGTTAAATAGAAGTGGTGAAAGAGGGCATCCCTGTCTTATTCCAGTTTTTAGAGGGAATGCCTTAAAATGTAGCATATATACACAATGGAATTTTACTCAGCATTAAGAGAGAATAAAATCATGGCATTTGCAGGTAAATGGATGGGGTTAGAGAAGATAAAGCTAAGTGAAGTTAGCCAATCCCCAAAAAACAAACACCAAATGTTTTCTTTGCTATGAGGAGGCTGATTCATAGTGGGATATGGAGAGGGAGCATGGGAAGAATAGACAAACTCTAGATAGGGCAGAGGGGTGGGAGGGGAAGGGAGAAGAAATGGGGTTATTAATGATGGTGGAATGTGATGGACATTATTATCCAAAGTACAGGTATGAAGACATGAACTGTTGTGAATATACTTTGTATATAACTAGAAATATGAAAAATTGTGCTCTATATGTGTAATAAGAATTGTAATGCATTCCACTGTCATATATAAATAAAAATAAATAATAAATAAAAAGGCATACATACTCAACTCTAGAATGCTATTCACCTCAGAAGCTAGATTCTTTTGAAAAATATGTTACCCCCCCAAACATATCCAGTTCTAATAATATTGAAATCTATGAGTATACCTACTGTATTAGTTAAATTTTCATTGTTGTGACCAAAATACCTGACAATTTCAGACCATGGTTGGCCAACACCATTGCTCTGGATATGAGAGGAAGCAGGGCATCATGGCAAAAAGGTGTTCCATAGAAAAGTTGCTCAGCTCATGGAAAATGGGAAACAGAGAGAATGAGTGAGGAGCCAGGGACAAAATACAATTCACAAGGACATGCCCCCAATGTCCTACTTCCTCTAGATCATATCTCCTCCTTTTCTGTGTGTTGTATAATATCCCTCTGCCTTCTTCTTATAAGGATACATGTGGTTGCATTTAGGTCCTACCTGGTAAATTCAGAATGATCTCATCTTAAGATCCTTTACTTAGTTGTAGATACAAGGAGGGCCTCAGAAAATTTGTTGGGGTCAACAGAATACTAGAGAAGACAGACATATACTTGAAAGTAGATGAGTCAAAAGAGAGGGGTTTTCATGCTCTTTAACTACTTACAACCTCTAAAAAACTTTTTACACCTGCTCTTATACCTTGCTGTAGCCTATGCTCCAGGAACTATCAAAGTATCTCAGTAGTTTATATATGTAAGTATCCTTATCCCACCACTTTATTGCAGGAAGATATTGGCTAGGTATTGATGTAGGATGTACAGTGCAACCCTCAAAAATTATGTTTAAGATCTAATTCCCTATACCTGAGCTTATGAACCTTTTTTTTACAAAGAGGTTCATTGAAGTTAGTTATGGTGAGGTCATACTAGAAGAGGCTGATCCCTAATCCAATATGACTTGTGATCTTATACAAATAATGCTGTGTGAAGAGAATTAGACAATGTGAAGATTCAGGGAGAGTACCATCTACAAGTCAAGGAATGCCAAATATTTCCCTCAAAATGTAAGAAGCTTGGAGACAGAACAGATTCCACCTCATAACCTCAGAAAGAATCATCCTTGCCACCATCTTGATTTCAGAATTCTAGTCTCCAGAACTATAAGATGATAAATTTCTGTTGTTTAAGTTACACAGTTTGTGATATTTTGTTATCAGAGGGATAGAACCCTAATATAGCTAATGAGATTTAACCTATATAGCAGACTCCCCCACATAAATTATAATTTAAACACTATAGAAGAATATTACTCATTCACATGACAATACAATGTGGGTATTTCTGGACTGAGGAACTCTCTCTTCCATGTGGTGTTCAAACTGCCAGAGACCTTCAACCTCTAATTTTTCCAACATTAACCCTAATCATCATCTTCACATACAGCTAATGAATGTGAAAGAGAGCATGGAGGAAAACATTTTTAAAACTTTTACCTTGAAACTTCATATGTCATTTCCCCATACATTTCAATAGTGAGTCACATGTCCATATCCAACTGGAAGCGATCTCAAAAAATGTAGTTTATCTGTTGGAATATAATAAGGATATGAAATTTTGGTGAAAAGTTATCAGTCTCTACTATATTCTTCATCAGAAAATTGGAAGAAAATGGTTCAAAGAAGATTTTGATCTGGCATTAGAACTTCATTTCCATAGTTAGGCTCTGTTTTATCATGAGATCCAGAAGTTATGGAGGGGGGGGACCTCAAAAATTTACCAAGACAAATTGTGTTTTTAAGAATTTTGGCTTACCACTTGATTCATTCTTTTGGTAAAGACTTTTTGAGCATCTACAGTCAATCAGGCATTGAAGTCACAGCAAAGAAAAAGATAAGTTCTTGACTCCAGGAACTCTAAATTGTAATGGTGGTGTAGAGATAACAAACCAATAAACATGAATATGTAAAGTGGTAATGAGTACAGTGAGAAAAAAACATCAAGTTAAGAAGATGGGGAATGAAAGTGCTAGAATGCTATTTTATAAATGTTGGTCATAGAAGTTTCCTGTGACAAAGTGATAATTAGATGTCTGAATAAGAAGAGTGACTCATGTACATGCATTAGATAATATTCCAAGGTAAAAGAAAATTGCACATTATAACCATGATATATGTAACTATGCATAAGCTGGTTGAGGAATATCAAGCAACTATGACTTGAGTAGAATGAGCAGCAAGAGATACAGGAGATGTCCAAGAAATGTGTAGGGGCCAGGCCATGGAGGATGAAAAAACATGTCAAGTGTCTTTCCTATTTTTCTAGGTGTCTGAGGGAAACTATTGGTGAAGTGTAAGCTTCTTGAGAAGAGGCATGATTTAATTCATTTCAGAAGGGTCTCTTAAGGTATTGTGTGGAGAAGCAACAGAACATACATTTGAAGGCTACCTAAACAAGTAAGATTTGATAATGAATGAAACCATTATGGTAATGGTAGGCCTAAAGAGAAATATTTGTGTTTGAAGTAGGTATTCAAACTCCAGTAAAGTTTAGTGAATACTATGGTTTCCTACTTATATTTCCACTTTAGGGCCAATGGACTTGTTTCCTAGCGTTTAGGATTAAAGACTGATGAAGGTTCACATTTATATTCTCCACAGAAAAATTTCCCTTAGCCTCATGGAACTACTTTGTCCAGGGTTCTGTCCCTGTCAACAACCTATCCTGCAGACATCCTGAGAGATATCAGGATAGAACTTTATTCCCTTATATCAGCTACATTTGACCTATTCAATTCCCCTGACAAATACCCAGATTGCCTCAAATTCTCTGCTACCTCAAGCACATTGATGGACAGTTTCATGTAGGTTCTTGGAAGAACCATATTTCCCATGTGGGAAATATTGTGGAATTCATATACATTGGCTTAATTTCTATATTAGAATAGACTTAATTGATGTCAAATTGCTTTCCAAAATGACTAAAATATTCTACTGTCCCATCAGCTATGTCTGATGGTTCCCATATTTATATATTTATATCAATATTGGTATTAACCTGCTGTCTAATTTTTTCCATGGTAACAGGTATAAAATGATACAATCTTGCTATTTTTTTTTTAGTTTTAGGTGGACACAATTTGTTTATTTTTATGTGGTGCTGAATATTGAACCCAGTGCCTCACTCATGCTAGGGAAGCACTCTACCACTGAGCCATAGCCCCAGCTCCTTGTTATTTGGTATTCTCTGATTAATAGTTTTGTTTTTTCAAATTGACTTGAATTAAGATTGAAATTCATAGGGAAATAAATGATTAGTCATCTTTTTCCCTGCCACAAAGGCCTTACAGTAAGTGAAAACTAAGAAAAAACATTGGTTTGGGGACTCATAATGTCATTATAATAAGCAAATACAATAAGCAATTTCAGTAGTTTATCAAGGAATTTATACAGCTTTCAAAATTGAATGGTGAAATATACTAAGGTACTAATATTCTCACAAGTTACATAATGAAATACAGAAGCTTCTGCTAAATGACATACATAGATGAAGAATTTGGAAAGCTAAGAATACCACTGTCCAGTAAAAATAAAGAATACAAATCATAGAAGGATCTCAATTTATCAATGGTTCATGAATAATGAAAGGGAAAATATATATTTGATCTCATCCTATGAAAGGTAGAAAAGATTAAAAGAATATCTGAGGCAAAGTGGATATGCTAATTGGTGAAAACATTTTGCCACTTGTGTAGGTCAATAGAAATCAAGGCTCTAACAGCTGAGAATCATTTGAAATGAAAACAATATGCATTGTTTTTGAGGATAAATACTGTGAATTAGATACATTGAATTAATTTTCAACCTGGATTTAAAGCTTTAGAAAATTCTAAATATATAATCTAAAATAATATTTGAATAAAAATCATGGCATTTATGCCAAACATACTAATAATTGTTTCAATGTATTCAATATTTGGATTAGCTGATTCATCACTGAAATCTGCAATATGTGCTCTGGCATCTTCTGGTCAAGGTCCATGTAGAAGATAGGAGAATTTCATATTACAATCAAATAAACTGTTCCCATTACTATGCCATTTAGATCTTCCATATTATAAATTTGTATGCAATGCTGAGAGCCTTACAGAGTATTTTTAGGAAAGGGTATAGCACTATCCACTGGAAAAATAATTCCCAAATTTAAGTAGTCTTGTGGTCTGTTACATTTTTACTAATTATTTTGTGATACTTTTTAGAACACAAAAGAATGTTTTCCACTTAACTTTTATAATTTCCAGAAATATAAAGTTATCTTCTTCATTGTTTTAAACTATAAATTTCACTGTAAATATTACAGGAGTGAACATGAATTTCTTTGAAAAGAAAAACTTCAGATTTCCCATGTATTTTTTTCTTCTTTTTTAAATTGTTTTTTGGTGGGTACCAGGGATTGAACTCAGGGGCACTTGACCACTGAGCCACATCTCTAGCACTATTTTGTATTTTATTATTAGAGACAGGGTCTCACTGAGTTGCTTAGCTCCTTGCTAAATTGCTGAGGTTGGCTTTGAACTCCCCATCCTCCTGCCTCTGCCTCCCGAGCTGCTGGGATTACAGGCATGCACCACCACACTGGCTCCCATGTATTCTTTTTCTAAAACTTGCTTTAGAAAAATACGACATTGATTTTTACTAATGTAAGAAAATACTAAGAGGACAATTAAGTATATGAAGAAGCCTGCATCTCAGTTCCAATATCCACACTGATTAATGATAGAGGAGCTGAAATTATTCATGGAAGTATGACTACTTTAGGTAGCAGAACAACTTCCTGGGATCTTTTTTTATCACAATCAAAAAATCTGTGCATAAGTTTTTTACAATGAAGAAGCATAAACATTTTATACTGGCTGAAATTGCATTACCAAAGCCTATACTATACAGTAACTGAATATTTTCATTTAGCTACAGTAACTTCCCTGGAAAATTTCCAGGATTGGGAAACTCAAAGGGCTATATTTTCAGTCATTTGAATTAAGTGAGTCATTCTAAGATTTTTTGGTTTAACTATATTTGTATAAAATGCTGCTTCCTAAATTTCAGTGAGAATGATTTTTATTTATAGCCCTTCTGATGGGTTCTTTATGACATCCACCTGTTCTCATCTCCCTTCTGCCTAATTTTATTTGATAATTTCTTACATTTTTCTTCCTTCCATTGAAGATCCAAACATGCTAAGTGTAAAGTCATCATTGTTGGATTGCTGTGTACTTTTTGGTTTGTTTCAAGTAAATTCATCATTCAACTGCTGTTGATGTATGTTATATTTTATACTGCTAATTTTCCTCTTGTGTCTTAGAATTTTCATGTCTTATCTAGTCTGAAAATTTTGTTTGTTTTGTTTTCCACCAACAATCTAATTAACACTATTGCCCCCCTAAACTCAAATGTAGCAACTTTATGGTGGTCTTATCCTAGTCCTAAGTCTAGAACACAGGCTTAAGCTTCCTGCCTGCAATGATGATGGAGTATCAGCAGTAATTAAGCCGCAATGACACTTTGAATTCTTCACTTTCTCTGGCGATAGAGCTTTGTATAAACATTTTTACTATGTATAAACTTGTTGCTTGTTGCTGCTCTATCTTTTGGTGAATGGGCAATATTAGAAATTTGTTTCAAGCTGAGAAATTGAATATGCAAACAATTTTCAGACCATACATGAAACAAAGAACTATGGACCACAACCTCTGTAACAATCATCCCAGAAGGTCACACTATAATTAATTGATACTAATTGGAAACAACTGATTAATGATTATCAGTTTCTCTAATTTGTGCCCCTACTTTTACATCATGAACAAGAAAAGAGAGCCTAATCATGTTCCTAGTCTAATCATATAGGATGCCCCAATACTAGTTAGCAGGGTTCCAGCTTTCCTGTGCCTTCTGTTTTAAACTCTAAGCCTTTCCCACTCCTCTTAGCCTTTGACTCTTTGCCAAATATAAGCAATATTGGCCAAACCCCTTGCATAGCAAGTTCTGAATAAATACACTATGTTTGTTCTCAGTTGGGTAGTATTCATTTATTTCCTCAAAGTAGTGAGTCTCCATTTGCTTCCCCAAATCAAGTGGGGATCTTTTAATTTAATGTTTTTTTACCCGAGGAAAACATAATCCTATACACCCAAGCCTTCTTCAAGATCCAGATGCTTGACTTCAGCATCATTTAGTGAGAAATTTTCATTAATTTCTAAGCATTGCTATATTGTTATAATTGTTTTGTTTTACAATTTTATCCAGCATCACTATGTTTCTGAAGTAGAGTATATAAAATCATGAGCATGTGATGGTATTTCAGGTAGAAATTCCACCCTCATTCTATGACATTATTTTGTATTTGGCAGTAATAGATAAAAGAATAATTCATGGCTGCCCTGATTTCTGAGATGACCCAGAGACAATAATTGACATTATATTAATGAAGCTACATGATGCTAGAATTTTGTTAATAACTACTACATTGATGACAATCACCATGAAATGATGGCTAATAATGTTTGTTCAAAGATCATTTCCATAAAATGGAAGATGTTTTATTTTTGAAAATTGTTCAATAAGAAAATAGTTTAAATACACAGCTGTGAGTAATAAATGTGAAATAATGTGTAAGAGTCAAAATGAAACTCACTTGCAATCAGTTTTGATCGCAAAACCTGGCTGAAGCCTAGTTTCAGCACAAAGAGATGTGTATAAGAACCTCACAGCTTTCTTGATTATAGCAAAAGGGCAAGCAAAATAATACTCCGATGTTGAAAGACACCAATAAGAACGACATTAGGCCTTTATTTAAATTGCATTAAGAGTTAAGAAAATGAAAATCTTTCATTATGTTCTAAATATAGCATGCATGTAGAGCATTAGTTAAACATGAAAAAATGTGTATGTGTTTGTGTGTGTGCATGTATGAGCACTATGTATTTATGTAAAGAAACTAGACTGGGTAGCAGAGAAAGAACACTAACAGAAGAAACTATGAAAACACATTAGTACACATGGATGTTTTTCATGCAGATTTCTCACTGTGATCTTACACTACAAAAGAGACAGTTTGTTTAATGTGACAATCACTTTTCCCACCACTTCAAAGAAGCCTGAAAATCACAATGAAAAATGAATCCTATGTCCTAAGGCTTTGTTCACTATTAAAATGAACAATGTCCCAGGGTATATTATCACTGAGAAGCCAGTGAAAAGTTCCCACACAAGTTCTTGACCACCTCTGAGCCTTGGTTTCTCAAATATAAAATAGAAATGATGCTACCTGGCTCACAAGAAATCTGTGAGGATTAACAGAGACTCTATTTATCCATCTCTATCTCATATGTATCAGGGCATTTGCATAGTACATGCTCAGCAAATTGAAATAAAATGGGAGAATTTTGCTCAATTGTTTATCCTTTCAAGCTTCTTTAAATATGCAAATAATATTGATGCTTAGCACACAATGATCTTTTAATTTATTCCCTTTTCCTTCACTGCATTGTTATTAAAACCTTGTTGCATATAAGTCCATCAAATACTTTTTCAAAGACCTATTTCCGCAATGGAGTAAGATCATCAGAACAGAGAATGAAGGCAAGGCCATCATCAAGTAGTAGAAAAGCTTCATAAAGAGGATAGGAAAGATAAATGTTACATGTACTGCCAAGCTTGCCTTGTAATTTAGAAAAAAAAAAACTTAGTTTTTCCCTTTTCTTGCTATACAATTTCTATCTAAATAGATACTTTGCTTTATATTTTCAGTAATAGAAAATATAAGTGTTATATACACCATAAAGCTGATTGGTTATCCTGTGTTATACCCTAATTATAAGTTACCACTCTGGAGTCCATTAGTAAACATGTCCGATTTGGATAAAAATTTATACACCATGAGTATATGCTAATCAGTACAAAGAATATTTGAAATGATTTATTCATTATGAAAATAAATGGTCTTCAAGATAACTGGCTTAAACTTACCTGAGGTCTCAGTGCTTACATGAATAAGGTTTAACTGTCTGATAAGCCAGTAAGTCTAACATTTTTGATGTAAACCTTAAAGTTCAAAGTTTCATTGGTACTGTGCCACTTCATTTCATTTTCTCCAAACAATCTATAAAGCTGGCTGATCCAGTCACCAATTAAAAGAGCAACCAAGAGGCATAGAGTGGGACTACTCATAAGAACAAGTAGCATAATTGTTTCTGTCTGTTATTGTTTACAAGTATATCTTTGGCAAAAATAGATATAAGAATTGCTTTCAAATAACCTGATAGAAAGATTAGGAGGAGCAAACATACAAAGTACCAAATACCGAGGAGGGAGGGGCCAAGATAGGGGAGTAGAGGAGATACCGCTTCTGACTGATCAGGCCACGAATCCGAGAAAACAGTCAAATGGCTTCTCCACATGGTCCTGCCTTGACAAAAGACTATATCTCAGAGCATGTGACAGGACCCCATACAGCGAATCTTTTGCAGATTCCACCAGAGCTGTGAGTGCAACGCAGAAAGCAGAGGTTTTGCTTGCCAGTAAGACTCCAGACACCAAACCGGCCCCAAAGCCTGCAGTATGAACACACGTGTGTGGACCACAAGCAGTGGATCAGAAGTACAAAACCAGTACCTCTACAGAACTGTAGATCACCAGACTATGCTCCACTCCCATGCAGGTCACCAGATGGAGTTCTGACCACAGCACAAGGTCACCCCAGCACCCCCCACCTCAGCAAACACCCGACATGGGAAACAGACAGAATCCATCTTGGAAAAACTTACTCACCATCTATTGATGGGCGTGGCTACCAGCAAGGTGCTGCAACTGATCAGGTACCCAGTTTCCAACTCCCCACCCCATGTGATAACTCAAAACCTTTCTCACAATCTTTTTGGGGGCTTAGCTATCAATGCGGAACAGCAACTGTGCAGGAACCTGGTTTCCAACTCAGAGGGACTAAGAATGGGGAGGCTCCAGGTAGAAGCTCAAGCCCTCTCACACTGGCTACCTCCACCACCCTGAGGGCAGAGATGCAAGCTAGGAATAGACATCACCACCTGCTGGAAGAAAAGAAAACAGAATTCTAAGGGATGTTTTTTTCTTTTTTCTTTTTTCTTTCTCTCTCTTCTCATCCATTCTCTTCCACCCTTCCCCCTCTGGTCCTCACAACCTCAACACATGTGAAACCAAGAACTCTGCATGAAATAGGACTTTAAGAACTGAATCACCAGAATAATATAATATAGAGTAATTGCATAAGCCCCTCCCCCTTTTCTTTCTTATTTCTTTCTCCCTCACTCTTTTTTGTTTTTCTTTCTTTCCTTTTTATTTTTACTTCCTCCCTCTCTCCCACTTTCAACCTCCTAATTTTTACTTCCAGTAATTTTCTAAATACATACATGTGTGATTTTATGCATTCTTCCCTAAACTGCCTCCTGTCTATTCATTAGAGTTCTCCTCCAGAGTTGCTCAGATAGATTAACCCCATACCCTCACATCTTTCCCCCTTAATATAATGTTCTATGCCTGACCCTAAGTTCACTATACGTCACCAGGAACTATATGCCTTTTATGAAACTAATGACTATATTTTAAGTAATAATTGAATCCAACATCTCTAGACATAGACATAACTATAAATGTATTAATAACAAAAACTTGCTCATGGATGATGTATTGTTGATACTGGGAACTGTTAACGTTGTCTTTCCCACAAAGGAGAGATGTCAGAACTATACAAGAGCAATATAAATCTATATGGGAAAAACAATAACCCAACAGTCTCACAGAGCTGGAAAGAAATGTGAGCAATATGAAAAAACAAGGAAAGAAAGGACCACAAACAATGCAAGAAAATACAACACTAGAAGAGATAACATCTATAGTAGAAAGAATGTCAGATAAAGATTTCAGGATATACATGGTCAGATGATCTGGAGTCTCAAGGAAGACACTAGACAACAAATGCAGACACAGCACTTTGACAATGAA
The DNA here is from genome assembly GCF_047511675.1 of Marmota flaviventris. Lineage (NCBI taxonomy): Eukaryota > Metazoa > Chordata > Mammalia > Rodentia > Sciuridae > Marmota > Marmota flaviventris. The sequence goes on from NC_092518.1 coordinate 125,887,423, forward strand.
TTACATAAACAAATCCAAGAACAAAAGATCACCACCACAGGGAGATAGAGGTTATACAAAAAACAAACAAACAAACAAACAGAAACCCTAGAAATGAATGAAATGATAAACCAAATTAAAAACTCAAAAGAGAGTATCATCATCAGAGTGAACCACTTAGAAGACAGGACATCACACAACAAAGAAGTATATCATTTCGAAAAGAACTCAGACAGCACAGAGAGACAGATAAGAAGCCATGAGTAGAACACACAAGAAATATGGGATAGCATAAAGAGTTACTGGGATAGAGGAAGGTATAGAGGTCCAAACCAAAGGAATGAGCAACTGTTCAATGAAATAACTTCAGAAAATTTCCATACATGAAGAAAAATATGGAAATCCAAATCCTAGAAGCCTACAGGACACCAAATGTGCAAAACCACAAGAGATCCACACCAAGACACATTATAATGAAAATGCCCAACATACAGAACAAGGAGAGAATTTTAAAAAGCCACAAGAGAAAGAAAGCAGATTACATATAGGGGTAAAACAATTAGGTTAATGGCTGATCTTTCAACACAGACTCAGAAAGCTAGAATATCCTGAAACAGCATATTTCAAATGCTGAAAGACAATAGGTTCCAAACAAGAATCTTGTATCCAGCAAAATTAAGCTTCAGATTTGAAGATGAAATAAAAAAAATTGTTTATCCATGATAAACAAAAATTTAAAGATTTTGCAGCTAGAAAACCGGCACTTCAAATCATCATTGGCAAAACATTTCATGAAAGGAAATGAAAAATAACAATGAAAATCAACAGTGGGAGGTAGTACAATAAAGGAAAAACTAATCAAAGAGAAAAAACAAATCAAATTAAACAACAAAAATAAACAAATATGGCTGGAAATACAAACTATATCTCAATAGTAGCCCTAAATATTAATGGCTTAAACTCACCAATCAAAAGACATAGGCTAGTAGACTGGATTTAAAAAAAAGATCCAACAATATGTTGCCTACAGGAGGCTCATCTGATAGGAAAGGACATACACTGAAGGTGAAAGGTTGGGAAAAATCATACCATTCACATTGACTTCGGAAGCAAGCGGGGGTGTCCATAATCAAATCAAATAAAGTAGGCTTCAAGCCAAAGTTAATCAAAAGGACAATACATACTGCTCAAGGGAACCATACACCAACAAGACATAACAATCATTGATATAAATACCCCAAACTATGGTGCAGCTATGTTCATCAAACAAACTCTTCTCAAGTTCAAGAGCCAAATAGACCAAAACACAATAATCCGGGGTGATGTTAACACACCTCTCTCACCCTCACCACTGGACAGATCTTCCAAACAAAAGTTGAATATAGAAAGTATAGAACTCAATAACACAATTAATAACTTAGACTTAATTGACATATATAGAATATATCAACCAACATCAAGTGGATACACTTTCTTCTCAGTAGCACATGGATCCTTCTCAAAAATAGACCATTTATTATGCCACAGGGCAACTCTTAGCAAATACACAAAAGTAGAGATACTACCATGCATTTTATCTGATCATAATGGAATGATATTGGAAATCAACGATAAAATAAGGAAGAAAAACTGCTACATCACATGGGGAATGAACAATATGCTACTGAATGAACAATGGGTTAGAGAAGACATCAAGTAGGGAAGTAAAAAATTCTTAGAGGGGCTGGGGGTGTGGCTCAAGTGGTAGCCTGCTCGCCTGGCATGCGTGTGGCCTGGGTTCGATCCTCAGCACCACATACAAACAAAGATGTTGTGTCCTCCGAGAACTAAAAAATAAATATTAAAAAATTCTCTCTCTCTCTCTCTCTCTCTCTCTCTCTCTCTCTCTCTCTCTCTTCTTTTAAAAAAATTTCTTAGAGGAAAATGAGAACATAGACACAACATATCTAAATCTCTGGAACACTATGAAAGCAGTACTAAGAGGAAAATTCATTGCATGGAGTTCATTCCTTAAAAGAAGAAAAAATCAACAAATAAATGACCTCACACTACATCTCAAAGTCCTAGAAAAAGAAGAACAAATTAGCAGCAAAAGCAGTAGAAGGTAAGAAATAATTAAAATTAGAGTGGGAATCAATGAAATCAAAACAACAGAAACAATTTAAAAAATTGACAAAACTTAAAGTTTGTTCTTTGAAAAAATAAAATTGACAGACCCTTAGCCATGCTAATGAAGATAAGGAGAAAGAGAACTCAAATTATCAGCATACGTAATGAAAAAGGCAATATAACAACAGACACTACAGAAATACAGAGGATAATTAGAAATTATTTTGAAACCTTATAGTCTAATAAAATAGAAGAAAGTGAAGGCAATGATAAATTCCTAAAGTCGTATGACCTGCCTAGATTGAGTCAGGAAGATATACAAAATTTAAACAGGCCAATATCAAGTGAGGAAATAGAGGAAGCAATCAAACGATTACTAACCAAGAAAAGCCCAGGACTGGATGGATATACAGCTGAGTTTTATAAGACCTTTAAAAAAGAACTAATACCAATACTCTTCAATCTATTTCAGGAAATAGAAAAAGAGGGAGTACTTCCAAATTCATTCTACAAGGCCAATATTACCCTGATTCCAAAACCAGACAAAGACACCTCAAAGAAAGAAAATTTCAGACAAATATCTCTAATGAATAGAGATGCAAAAATCTTCAGTAAAATTCTGGCAAATCAAATACTAAAACATATCAAAAAGATTGTGCACCATGATCAAGTGGGATTCATCCCAGGGATGCAAGGTTGGTTCAACATATGGAAATTAATAAATGTAATTCATCACATCAACAGACTTAAAGATAAGAATCATATGATCATCTCAATAGACGCAGAAAAAGCATTTGACAAAATACAGCCCCCTTTATATTTAAAACACTAGAAAAACTAGGGATAACAGGAACATATCTCAGCATTGTAAAGGCTATCTACACTAAGACCCAGGTCAACATCATTCTAAATGGAGAAAAATTGAAGGCATTCCCTTTAAAATCTGGAACAAGACAGGGATGCCGTCTCTCACCACTTCTATTCAACATAGTTCTCAAAACACTGGCCAGAGCAATTAGATGAAAGAAATTAAAGAAATAACTATAGGAAAAGAAGAACTTAAACTAGCACTATTTGCTGACAATATGATTCTATACCTAGAAGACCCAAAAAACTCCACCAGGAAACTTCTAGAACTAGTAAATGAATTCAGCAAAGTGGCAGGATATAAAATCAACACTCACAAATCAAAGGCATTTCTGTATATCAGTGACAAATCCTCTGAAAATGAAATGAGGAAAACTACCCCATTCACAATATCCTCAATAAAATAAAAAATAAAATAAAATACTTGGGAATCAACTTAACAAAAGAGGTGAAAGATCTATAGAATGAAAACTATAGAACCCTAAAGAGAGAAATAGAAGAAGACCTTAGAAGATGGAAAGATCTACCTTGCACATACATAGGCAGAGTTAATATTGTTAAAATGACCATATTACCAAAAGCACTATACAGGTTCAATGCAATTCCAATCAAAATCCCAATGGCATTCTTCATAGAAATAGAAAAAGCAGTCATGAAATTTATCTGGAATAATAAGAGACCCAGAATAGCTAAAGCAATCCTTAGCAGGAAGAGTGAAGCAGGTGTCATCACTATACCAGACCTTAAACTATACTACAGAGCAAGAGTAACAAAAACAGCATGGTACTAGCACCAAAACAGGCTGGGCTGGTAGACCAATGGTACAGAATAGAGGACACAGAGACTAACTCACAAAATTATAACTATCTTATATTAGACAAAGGTGCCAAAAACATGCACTGGAGAAAGTATAGCGTCTTCAACAAATGGTGCTGGAGAAAACTGGAAATCCATATGCAACAAAATGAAATTGAATCTCTATCTCTCACCATGCACAAAAGTTAACTCAAAATGGATCAAGGATCTAGGAATAAACCAGAAACTCTGCACCTAATAGAAAAAAAAAAAAGTAGGAACTAATCTTCATCACATGGTTCTAGGCCCCAACTTCCTTAATAAGACAACTATAGCACAAGAATTAAAACCAAGAATCAACAAATGGGATGGTTTCAAACTAAAAAGCTTTTTCTCAGCAAAAGTAATAATCTATGAGGTGAACAGGGAGCCTATATCCTGGGAACAAATTTTTACCCCTCACACATCAGATAGAGCTCTAATCTCTAAGGTATATAAAGAACTCAACAAGATTAGCACCAAAAAAAATAATAAATAATCCAATCAATAAATGGTCCAAGGACCTGAACAGACAATTCTCAGAAGAGGATATACAATCAATCAACAAATATGTAAAAAAATGCTCAGCATCTCTAGGAATCAGAGAAATGCAAATCAAAACTAGTCTAAGATACCATCTCACTCCAGTCAGAATGGCAGCTATTATGAAGACAAACAAGTACTGGCAAGGATTCGGGGAAAAAGGTACATTCATACACTGCTGGTAGGACTGAAAATTGGTGCTGCCAATATGGAAATCAGTATGCAGATTCCTTGGAAAGCTGGGAATGAAGCACCATTTGATTCAGCTATCCCTCTCCTTCGTCTATACCCAAAGGACTTAAAAACAGCATACTACAGGGACACAGCCACATCAATGTTTATAGCAGCACAATTCACAATAGCTAAACTGTGGAGCTACCTAGATGCCCTTCAGTGGATGAATGGATTAAAAAAATGTGGCATTTATAAACAACGGAATATTACTCAGCACTAAAAATAATATGATCATGACACTTGCAGGGAAATGGATGGCATTAGAGAAGATTATGCTAAGTGAAGTTAGCCAATCCCTAAAAAACAAATGCCGAATATTTTCTCTGATAAAAGGGGGGGTGACTCAAAGTGGGGTAGGGAAGGAGAGCATGGGGGGAAGATTACCTCTACATAGGGAATAGGGGTGGGAGGGAAAGGGAAGGAGAAGGGGAAGAGCAAGGATGGTGGAAGGTGATGGTCATCATTATACAAATTACATGTATGAAGATGTGAATTTGGTGTCAACATACCTTATATACAAATAAAGATATGATAAATTGTGGTATAAAGGTGTATTAAGAATTGCAATGCAAAGAGAGACAGAGATGAGAGAGAGAGAGAGAGAGAGAGAGAGAGAGAGAGAGAGAGAGCGCACACATATAATGGCATAAAAAAGGAATTGGAGAACAGGACAGTTGTGATGGCTTTATCTGGATCTCTAGATTCAGCCTTCCCCAAAAGATAATGCCCCTTGGACAGTCAAGAATAAAAGTTTATAAATTCCTTACAGGGAAATGGATGGCATTAGAGCAGATTATGCTAAGTGAAGCTAGCCAATCCCTAAAAAACAAATGCCAAATGTCTTCTTTGATATAAGGAGAGTAGCTAAGAACAGAGTAGGGACGAAGAGCATGAGAAGAAGATTAACATTAAACTAGGATGAGAGGTGGGAGGGAAAGGGAGAGAGAAGGGAAATTGCATGGTAATGGAAGGAGACCCTCAGGGTTATACAGTGGAGGAGGTAGAGAGAGAGGAGGGGAGGGGAGGGGAGAGGTGGGGAGGGGGGAGGGGGGAGGACGGGAAAGGCAGCGGAGCACAACAGACACTAGTATGGCAATTTGTAAATCAATGGATGTGTAACTGATGTGATTCTGCAATCTGGGTATGGGGTGAAGGTGGGAGTTCATAACCCACTTGAATCAAAGTGTGGAATATGATATGTCAAGAAATTTGTAATGTTTTGAACAACCCACAATAAAAAATTTTAAAAAAAAGTTTATAAATTCCAAAATAAGTATCAATTACCTCTAATTAACAAATGTTGGTGAAAAGAGCAAAAGATCATCTGATGGCTAATTGATTTAGGTCATTTTGAAATACCTGGTGCAAAAAAAATATGTGATATTTATTTGTAATGTTGTGGACTTATTACAAATATCCTTTAGGAATCAATCTTTTTCCTTTCTACAATATAAGAAATGGAAGAGTGGGGATCAGAAAACCAACCCAGCATGGAGGCACTTATTACTATTCTGCTTAGTGTTTTGGGCTTGGCTTTAATATTTTAGGAGATTGGAAGTAGAGGACTTATCCTCTGCTCAGGTTACTAATCATAAGAAAGAATTTTCCAAAGAGATAGATGGAGATTAGACCTTGCTAATACTCACCAAAGAGGTCGACACCATTATGTTAACAAAGATAAAATTAGAAGTTTATGAAATTTCCCCAGAATTGAATATTTAGCTCATATTTAAAAGAGCCTAGAATTCCTTTCTCAGCTGGAGATGCCCTCTCTTGCTCCTCATGAAATGAATATTTACACCCTGGTGAAAAATCTGGCTCACAGCTAATAGAACAGAGTTAATGGCAAATGAGCAATATTATTCTTGAAACCAAAGATGAAAGTAGGCATTAATAGATGGATTTATAAAGATGCATGACACCCCACTAGAACTAGAATACTCAGGATATCTAAGCAATTGCTGTTAATGAAGGAAATAAAACTAATATTACTTCTCAACAGAATGGGTTCTCTAATTAACCTGTTAGGGTTCATACAGACCAGGAAAGGGAAATAGGTAGTAGATGTCTTACAATTAGCTGATAAATGTTCATATGAAAATAAGTTCATTTTAGTCACTTAGTGATAGAAAAAGGGCAATAAATTAACAAGACAGATGAATTATTTAAGTCAGTACCAAAAAAAACATCAATTCAAGGGAGAATTCCTATTGAAACAATCCTAAGGGGCAGTGATGTTTTGGGAAAAAAAAAAAAAAAAAAAAAAAAAAAACATCTCTAAAGGTAATATAAACGAACCTGAGCCTGTCCCTAAAAACCTGTCAGTCTGAAAGGGTAGCATCCCACCAAAATTAGAATTAATAAGAAATAAGCTAGAGAATACACAAAGCCAATCTGAGAGTGAATTGGGCCCTGGATATCCTTCAAGATTCAAAAGGTCCATAAAAAGAATAAAAATCAATTATCAGTGGCTTCTGAGTGATGATTGCTCAAAAAAATAGAAAATTATTTAAAGGTTCAGGTAATACAGACACATAGTTACTAAAAACTGAAAATTGAATTAAATAGGAAATAGTCAGGTAGATAAGCAGGAAAATTGAACTGCTAGTAGTGAAAAAAAAATCTCATAGGTAATAACTGGTATGGATAGATTGGGGTGAGAAATGACATTTTCAATTTGATAAACAAGTTAATAGTTTTTGATTATGATCAGAAGGCTAAATGTCAACATGTCAAACCACCTACCACAAAATATATGTATTTAATATAGCCACTATTGAAAACAGCATGACAAACATTTCCTCAAAAATTAAAAAATTAATATATTATTTTATACATATACCATGCATGTCTAAAATAAGTGAAAACAGGGTCTCCAAAAGATATTTGTCCACACATACGCATCACAACATTATCTACAAAAACTAAATGGTAGAAGCAACCCAAATGTTCATGACAAATGGATGCACAAAATGTGGTACATACATACAAAGAATATTATTCAGCATTTAAAAGAAGGAAATTCTGACACATGCTATACAACATTAATAAACCTTGAAAATTCATGCTAAGTGAAATAATCCTGTTAAAATCATAGAAATAGAAGAAAATGTGGTGGATGTCAGGGGTTAGTGAAAGAGAAATGGGGAGTTATTGTTTAATGGGTAAAGAATTTCAATTTTATACGTTCTAGAGTTTGCACAACAATGTGAATATATTCAACATTATTAAGCTACACATTTTAAATGGTCAAAAATGGTAAATCTTAAGTTTGTTAATTTACCAGAAATTTTAAAAGCTCAACATGTAATTAGCAACAGAACATTTATGTATTAAAATCGATACATAAATGTTTACCAGAAAAAATGTGTATTTAAATAGTCCCAAGAGTGAATTGGGGGAAGAAATCTGAAGCCTCCCCAAATACAAAACGCTTGAAAGATATGGGGGTAATTTATTTGACTGTGTCTGCATTTAACTATCTAGGATAATGATGAAAAACTTTACATCAACTATTAATTGTTATAGCAGTTAGTATACTGACTATACTGTAAAATTACTAATGTATTGATTAAAGCTTCTGGGAAAAAAAAGTTTAGCTATAATAAACCTCCCTATTGTGCTTTTCAACATACAACTGAAAAAAAATGCTGAATTAACCTTCCATTATTAGCTAAGGAATGAAATATATATTTTTGTAGGACTATATAATCTTTAAAAAATAAGAACTTTTGGTGGGGAAGGGAGATAGAAGAGGGAGACAACATTAGCCTACACTAATCAAAAATGGATATCAAGCAGAGTATACTGCTAGTAGCAAACCACTAGACCAACCATTTTCTTAAGTTATGTCGATTGCCAGGCATCAGGAACTCTACATCTTAGTGTTCTTGCAGAGTCAAGAAAGGACCAGGTATCCTGGTCAGTCAGGATTCGATTGTAGATGAGAGAAATGTCTCTAGGATTTCAAACTATAATGGTGTTTAATGTAGGAATTAAGTGTTTACGTAATTGTATAATGATGAAAGAAGCAAGCTCTAGACCCTACTAAGAAGAAAGTTAAGATAAATGTTGAATGAACCCAAGTGTGGTTTACTCTAGAAACCAGAGAGACCATAGTACAAGAACTTCAGAGGTACAAAGAAAATGTGTATCACCCTAGAAAACCAAATATCAAATCAAATATCATCTGCCTTGTTGGGCCTATTGGAAACTGACATTAATGGGATAAGTCCTTAAAACCTCAAAACCATTTTTTGACCTTAGAAAAGGGTTCCAGTTAACCCATAAATCCAGTCAAATAGTGAAAGAAGAGTTCAGATTGTCCAATTAAAACTTCAGTGATGAGTTCAGAAAAGGGCCAAAACAGACTCCACCTTCATGCATGGAGGTGCCAGTCATCCACTTGCTCTTCTCTGGTACCAGTGAGTGTCCATGTCACCAAGAAGTGAAGGAAAGCATCTTATTAAGTGGAGAAAACCTTAAGAGTATTTACTGGAGGAAGTCAAAGACTATAGTTTTGCTAATAGATGGCAGTCCCACTCTAATCAGGAACGTGTAAATGAAAAACCAAATAACTCTCGAGGTAGAACACATAGATGACTAGATTCTGGTCAATATTGGCAGATAGGACCTCTAAAATAGGCATCAATAAATAGTTTTACTATGCATTTTTGCATGCATTTAGGGTTTAGAATTGCATTTTTTCTCCTTTCTAATAACTAGCCAAATCAAAATAAAACATTAAAGGAATCATACAAAAATATGGGGATTGTGATATATTGTATTCAGAATAAGGGCCTGATTTTCTTATAAAAATATTGTAAGAATGTACAAATAACATGTATAATCAAGGGAGTTTTCACATCTCATTCTAGGTGATTTGAGCTGGAATTGGGAAAAGGTGAAATTACCTGCTAATAAAGGAAAGTTATAAAAGTAACTGTATGATGATACAAGCAATGGGCAAAAAATTAGTGTACATCAGTGTGCCATGTCATAGAATCTAACTTATAAAGATTAGACCATACCAAGAAAAGGAGCATCATAACTTGGGAGAGATCTTCATAGAAAACGTAAAGCTGCCCATAAAAATACAGACAAAGAATGGAAAACATGAACTTAGATGCTACAAAGCAAAATGAAAGTCCACAGTCATAATAAAGATGTTTTCCTCAGGCAATATGAAATCTGGAAAATTTTTCTCAAAATAAAGTGTTATTGGGAATGGCCCTATGATGCTAAAATGAACCTTGCTTATGGAGAAGTATACTACATAGGGTATGATATATCTTCCTTTTAGAGTGGCTCTCAAGTCTAACTGCATATTAGAAACCCCTGAGAAACTATTCAGAAATATCAGTTGTCAGTCCACAACCCTATAAAATTATATCAGAATCTCTCGATATGGGAGTTGGGCATCATAGTTTTCCAGATGACTCTAATGTCCAGGTTGGTCTGAGATCTGTTCTTTAGAGCTAGACAAACTGGAAGCATTCTCTGATTTTGAAGCACCATCTGCTTGGTTGCTCCTGGAGAATACCTCACCTAAGAAAACTGATATTTAGAGGATATCACAGTATACGAACAATTAGTTTTAAATGTTTTCAAAGCAATACTGTTTTCCAAGTTCTTCAAAAGAATGGATATTAGAGATTATCTTCTTATTCTCTTAATTATGCTCATTGATTTGATCAAATAACCAGATGAGATACTGAGAAAAATACTTGAACCTTGTTTCAGGGGTTACCAAGACCACCTTTCAGATGGATGATTTGTAAAGATTTCCAAAACTCAAAAAAGCTGTTATAGTGTTGATTATAATTATGGACCTTGAGGAAAGGTAACTGGCTAATGATATATATATATATATATATATATATATATATATATATATATATATATATATATATATATAAATAAATAATATATATATATATATTATATATATATATATATATATATTTCAACCACTTTATTAATTAATGGTGAATCTCAAATATTTTAAGGCAGCAATTCCCAATGTAGGCACATTGTACAGATGGCCACAAATGTAGACTTTTCAACATTTGAAAACATTTAACAAAAACATATGTCAAAAATTTAAAATATCAACATAGTAAAATGCACACAAATGTTTATAGTAGTAGTATTTACAATATTCAAAAAGTGGACATATCACAATGTCCAAGCATTGGTGAATGACTAAACAGAATACGATACAAATACAATGAGACATGATATAGGCTACAAATAAGAGAATCTTGAAAACATTATGTTAACTGAAAGAAACCAGACACGGAACACCACATATTATATTATTTAATTTATATGGCAAAATCATGGAAACATAAAGTAGATTTATGTTTGCCTATGGCTGGGATGGGAAGCAGAGATTGATAGAAAATGGATCTGTAGGATCTTTTGGGGATGATGTAAAAGTACTAATATTGGATTATGTTGATAGTTGCAGAGCTCTCTAAATTTAATAAAGGTCATTGGATTGTATACTTAATGGGTGAATTTATGGTATTAAAACTATATCTCAATATAGATATTGAAAATTAAAATACATAGTAAAGATATAGTCATATGATGCAAATTAACATTGAGTCATTGAACTATTCTAGAAGCTAGAGCATTAAATTTGTCAGGAGGTGATATTTCATAACTGATATATCAGATTAATTAAAGGGAAATAGAACTACCTCTTTTACCTTGATCTTACTGTATTTTACTACAAAAACTTCCCAGAAAATATACCTAAACATACAAGTTCATTAAAAAAATTCTTCAGTATACTTGAGAAAGACAAACTTTTGATTGTACTATATTAAAAAGATGATATGGATATTGAGTCCCTATTTAATTAAACAGTTTTGACCTCATTCTGATAGTATAGGTCTATATTACCACTTTTTAAAAAATTATAATTGCACAATACTTATTTGACCCAGGCATATATGATGGATGAAATGATTGTGTCCTCTTGAAATTATGCTAAAGTGTATGTCTACAATGATATGTCTATTTGTTTATAACCTAGTATATCAAATTATATCTGTTTTCGGTAAACTAGCAACAGATATAGTGGTAGTTACCAACACTTAGTAGCATATTATTCTTGATTGAAAACTCCTTTAGAATGATTCTGTTTGAGTCATATAATGGCATTGGTAACAAGGATATTTTAAGATGAGAGTGAATTAGTAGGACTTTGTAGTACATAACAGAGATGTGGAAACCAGTCCCAAAAGTAACAATAAGTATAAAACCTGAAGTTTACCCATTTATTCTCTTGGCAAGGAATCTTACCAGGTTAATTCATGAAAAATACCCTTTCTAGGAATAATATTCCTGAAAGCCATTTCATTCATACTAAGTCAAATTTCTCAGTCTTAATTTTCACATAGTATTCCTATAGTTAAGACAGATACCCAGTTATTCAACTTAACTGTAGACATGTGTGCTCTCAGGGGACCTTTACCCAGCTTCAAGTACTACTGTGGTCCATGAGGTTTAATCAATATTTTGTGGATAATAATGTATCACAGCAAAAACAAAAAAAAGGCAATAACAACAAAAACAGGAGAATGACGTGATGGAGCCCAGTCACACATCAAAGTGTCTTATAAAGTACTAAATATTTTAAGAGTTCCTCTTTCATGTACTCTCAACCTATGCTGACTTTATTTAACCAACTCTGTAAGAATATTGTGTGTTTTAATGTGTAGGGCAAATTAGTTCCATTTCCAGAAATTGTGAAAAATTATAAACTGATAGACATGTGTACTAATAAACCAATGTCTTATTTACTGCAGTTTACTCAGAGTACCCTTAGGATTTCTAGTAATTATTCATAAAAGGTGTAATGAGTCTCAAGTGTTTATCCTAAAATGAATATTAATTATCCTGGTTATTTATAATAAACAGAGATAGCCCTAGGACAGACAGAGATAGCTTCATGGTTAACTGAATGGACAAAGTAGTCTTAGGGTTAACTGTATGGACACAGCAAGTTTTATCAATAAATGATACAACTAAAATATTCAAAATACAACCTAAGGTGTGGAATGTCACAAACATCCTGGCAGGAAAAGAGCCTTACGTGGGAATGTTATTTGAGAAAGTGAGGCATCATAAAAGAATTTTCAGGTATTAATAGGACTAAATCAGAACACAGACATGTAAAAGAAGAAATAAACATAACTATCATTCCCAAATACTATTAATTTCCTAGTATGTTAGAAATATTTATTGGGTTTTATAGATGTGACATTGAAATAAACACCAACCCTATGATTGCTGAAAACAGAACAGGTTTAAAAATCCGCTCATTCTTTGCTTTTCTGGGAAATGGTTCACTACAAAGAAACTTTCTGCACATTTGTTATCTAAGACCATCATATGCTGACCCTGCTTATGTGGGACAAGGCCACACATAGCCTCTCCAAATTTCCATTCTTTGCCTCTAAAGTGATTAGATAAACTCTTCTCTTCACAGTGATCAATACAAAATGATTGCTAAGGAAACTTTAAGATTCTTTTCTCTACCCTTGTCCAGAAACATTGGCCCACCATCATCTGAGCCAGTAGACAACTTTAATAGCCCCTTCTGAGAACCTGCCAGCCTCAGTGTAAAATATTCTCTGATCTACTCTCTGATCATACCACTATCATTCATCCTATTTCCTCACATGTGGTTCTACCTACACTTGTTTACTCCTAACTGTGAAAGAAAAGTCTTCCTATGCATAACTTTTGAGACACTTCTAGAGGTCATGAATAGAATGTTTTTTTTTCTATTGCAAAAGTCCTCCTCCCATTACTGCAATAGTTCTCCTCTCCTTATTACAATATCCACCTTGCCCACTATTGCAATAACCCTCTTAAATGAAGTTTCTCTTTATCTAAGTCTGGATTCACTTTTGACAACTCTTTAAAAAAAATCCTTGTCTCTGGAACAGGGTAAAATGATACCAGTTGCTCAGCTGGATTTAAGAAATGGTGAGCCAATAAATGTTAAGTATCATCTGTTCTACATCCCATCCTCTTTTAGAAAGATTATACCTATCAGAGATATTATGAACCCGTCTTGCCATTGTCATGTTAGGTGTGTGTGTGTGTGTGTGTAGAAGGCATTGAGATTTTTTGAACTATAAACAAGGAGCTTCATTTGCACTTGGACCTGATTTAGATGAGATTCTAGGCTAAACCTAAGCCAAATGATAGGTTTGGGATGATATTTGAGAGCTCTGGGTAATACATTAAGTGCATTATGCATTCAAGAGAGATATGAATCATAAGAATTTGGAGGTCAAACTACAGTAGAATTTTACACTGGTGGATTACTATCAACCATACCATTTAGTATTCACACCTTTCTCTAGACTTTTACCCACTAGCTCTGAATTAGGTCATACAATTTTCTTTGGTTGTTGGATATGTATTAATTTCCTAGAGCTGCCAAAACAAAGTGCCACAAACTGGTTGTCTTGAAATAGAAATATATTTTATCTTAGTTCTGGAAGTGGAGGGGTCAATAAGGTCATATTCCCAATTTCATATAGGAGGTTTTGAGGAACAAACTGAGTATATTTCTGGTTGACAGCATTTGAAGAAAAGGGGACCTCACACTATAACCAAAAGGACTAAATTCTGCCAGCAATATGAGTAAGCTGAAAGTAGATTCTTCCCTAGAGTACCCACATAAAAGGTCATTCACCTCAGCCAACAGTGTGGTTTTAGCTTTGTGAGATGAAAACCCAGTTGAGACTGCTGAGACTTCTGATCCACACAAGTGTGGAATAAGACCAGAGTCCTGTTTTAAGCCTTTAAGTGTATGGAAATTTGTTATGCAGAAATATAACATTAATACACTAAGTAATTCCAATTTTTGAGGAAAAGTATCACTTTTACTCATTCAAGTCTAACCATAATCCAGACTGGCATCAAACTAATACTGGAAAATCACAATATATGATCCCTAATGAGATTATTAATTAGGCAGGTCTTTTCAACTCATATTAAAACCAATAAGACAATGGATCATATAGGATCAGACATTTATGTGGTGTCAGATAATACCATATAGATTTTCTTCTGGACACAAATGAAAAAGGAGTAGAGGAATCAGTCTTTTATCACATAGCTAATCTTGCCATGACTAATAATGACATCAATAGCTGTCATGTCTCCCTATGTAACACAATATAAACAGCATCACCTATTTCTTATGTTGGTGAAGATACTCAATTTGAGTTTTATTATAAAGATATAGCAATTAACTAGATCACAAGCAGATAACAAAACAAATTTAGAAGATGGGACATTAAACAGAACAAATGGCATGGACTTTTCAGCCAGATGTAATCCTTTCAGAAAAGTAATAGTTGAAAAATTTTAAAAAGTCTTCAGTGAAAGTCATGCAATTTATGGCTTTGAGTTTGTATTACATCTTAGTTCATACTGACCTGTTACAAAAAATTGTTTGTGATTACTGAGGTTAGATGTTATTTTTTCTTTGCTTTGCAAACACCAAGATTTTATTTTTTTTATTTAATTTTATTTTATCTATTTTTCAGTACTGGGGATTAAACCTAAGGCCTCACACTTGCTAGGCAAGTACTCTACCCGAGCTATCCCCAACCCTGAAAATACCAAGTTCTAACAATTAAGCTGCATATTAGCTTTGGAGCAGTGCCTGAAGTATAGCCATTATTTGTTCTGTGACTCTTTACATGGTAGAGGTCACTAAGAAAACCAGCTCCAGGCCTAAATACTACAAGTGATCCTTTAGGCCCACACATTGGTATTACAAAGGCTTTACCTGGTAGACCACATGGGGAAAATGTGCCTTTTCCTCACCAGAATTGGTGCACAGTTAAAAAGGAATTGCACTGAAGAACTCATGCCTCTTATTTGACCATGCTTTCATGAATGGTTATGTTACTATTGGATGTACCTGTGTTAGTCAGCTTTTCATCACTCTGACAAAAATATCCAGTAAGAACAACTGAGAGGAGAGAAAGTTTATTTCAGCCTTATAGTTTGAGAGGTCTCAGTCCCTGGTCACCTGGATCCATTGCTCTGGGCCTAAGGGGAAGCAGAACATCATGATTGAAAGATATGGAAAAGGAAAGCTGCTCAGCTCATGGCAGTCAGAAAGCAGAGACAGAGAAGACCCAGGGGCAAAATGTGTGAATGAGTGTCTGATATTCACTTAAAAGGGCATGGCCTCTGGTAACCTACTTCTTACAACCAAATTCCAGCTCCCTATATTTATCATCTAGTATTCCATTCAAATTATTAGTCCATCAAATGGATCAATCCACTGATTATGTTACACCTCTCATCATAATCTAATCATTTCACCTCTGAACATTCCTGCATTGCCTAACACATGAGATTTTGAGGGAACATTAAATATCAATATCATAATGGTATTCCATTAGAAGCCTCTTAATCAATGGGGTCCTAACTCAGGACACTCCAAGATTTCTACTGATACTACCTTATTGGGGATACTTTTTTAAATATATTTTTTAATCATTGATGGACCTTTATTTATTGATTGATTGATTGATTGATTATTTTTATGTGGTGCTAAGAATCAAACCCAGTGCCTCCCACATGCTAGGAAGGCGCTTTACCACTGAGCTACAACCCCAGCCCTTATTAGGGATACTTAAAGACATTTTTTTTCCACTGTGACTGAGTATTCAGTATCTTTTCCACTACTGGCCTTTCCCATTCTACCTGCCCTCAGGATATTGGCTCCATAAAATGGCAGGAGTCTTTTGTTCAGGGGTCACTTTAAAGTGAGATAATTTCTGATTTCTGTGTTGATATGTCTGATATCTACTCAATGCCATTCAATAGAGAAAAATGGAACATTGAAGGGAACTGGCATACTAGGGATTGAATTGGGATCCCCAAAACACTCAGATATTAAACTCTTAACCTCTAGTATCTTAAAATGTGACTTTATTTGTAGATACGGTTTTCAAGAAGTAATCAAAGTTAAATGAAGTCATCAAAGTGTGCCTTATTCCAACATGACTAATTTCTTTATAACAAGGGGTAATTTGAACACACTGAGAGAAAACACCATGTGAAGATGAAGCACAGATCAGTGTGGATGTATCTACAAGGCAAGGAACAACAAATATTGCTGGCAAGCCGTTAGAAGAAGAGAGAGTCCTGGAAGACTTCCTCATCACAATATTCAAAAGAACCAACTCTGCCAACATTTTGGTCTTGGAATTTAGTTCTCCATAAACTGTAAGACAAAATAATTCTGTTGCCTAAGTCATCCAATTTGAGATAGTTTTTTACAACAGTCCTAGCAAACTTATGCATGGTCTTTCTAGCCTCCTGCATATACTGTCATAGGAAATAAATAAAGGCTTGTTATTTTCATTTTGGCTTGTCTTATTGAACTACATCAATACCTAGAAGTTCAGCTTTCTCCAACTATTTTTGATACTCTACTGCATGTCTTATTCCAGGGCCCTGCCATCAGAGCATCGTTGCATCCAGCAGTGATATCTACAACACTATCAGGAATCCAAGAGCCTAAAGTCAAAGCTGCATCATCAGAGTTATATGGCTATCTCTTAGAATGCATATTTACAGAAATTTGAACTCTTCTCAAAATCTTGTCAAAAAAGGTTTGATTATAATCTATCATTTAGTAAGGAGGCTGTGACAGGATTATGGTAAAAGAAAATATATATTTTGCCCTTATTCCCTACCGGAAGTTACCTATTTACTTAAATGATCTTTGAATTGTTGAATACTCAAATTGGGTTAGGTCAATCCACAGATTTTATTTAAACATTTTTATTTGTAGAATTGATTTCTGCTCACATATCTTGCATTCAAAATTTTATGACCCTAAAATTGCAATTGGGATAAACTATTATTTCTTTGAAACTTCTTTCTACCTCTGTGGGATCTCCCAGAGGGTCATACTCCTACCTTTAATAGTCATCATATTTATACAATTCTTATAACAGTTTTACAGAGTCTCACTTACATGGTCTATGACTTTTCTGGGATTTTCTTGAAATAAAGATACTCCAACAATTTGTTATTGAAACTTTCACAGGAGAAATCATATATTCAAAATTTTAATTTGGCATTCAATAATGAACTATACTGAGAACTTTCACAATCTAATTACAAATTAGAAATAAATTACATGTAATTCTTAATAGCAGGCCATTCTCAGATTATATTGTGGTTATATCTACTTGCAATTCTGGGGTACAAATAAGGATGATATGATGTTTAGAGTTTGTAGATAAGGCCATTGAGATACAGGGTAAGTAACCCAATTTAAAACAACAACAAAAAAAAATAGATGGCAATATTTAGCCAAGCTTGGATCACTCCTAATAATGTAATAAGAAATCTGTAAAACAAGTCACGTATAATAGCAGCAAGAGTAGAATGTTTATATGACAGATAACTTTTTCCAATAAGCTAATATTTTATGTTTATATACATAAAAAGGATATTGATTTTTAAGGAATAAGTAGAAATAGTCTCCCTTTTAAAAGCTGACTCCAAATCAAACATTTGTATAACAAAACTGATTATCATATCACTCTACAAAAAATTATCTAATTGATATGTTACTAATATCAAGAAATTTTAAATACAGCAAACTCTCAGTATATAACAAGAAAACACAATCTCTTGAAGTTATTTCCAAACAAAATTATATCAATAGGTATATATAGTCCCCCAAATGCCAAAAATCAAGCAATAAAATATGATAATTAAATTCCAGTCACTACTAGGAACACCTAAGATTGATGATAAAACAACTTTTATTAAATCATGTAGCTATTAGCAACCAAAGATTACCTGTAAACTTAGAGAATCATATGTAGTCAAGTATAAAACTAATGAAATTATAACACCCAATTCCTATGAACACCACCTGAAAGTTTCAGAAGGAACATTGAATTAAAATAAATTTCTATTTCTCCTTTCCTCTGGATTGTTATTTTCAGCTGGGCTCCTTATTGTAATTGACCATTTTCTATCTTAACACTGGGCAGGTTGACAATCTAGGATAGTGTATGTCACTTGAGCATAATGCCAAAAGTTCATATGGGACACTCTCAAGAAGTGCAAAAAAATTATTTGCAAGAGACTCACATACTTCACCAGTAGGTCTTAGGGAATGCTACAGATTGTTTACAGAATTTTTTTAGTTTCTGAGGGAGCATGTAGGTCCTAACCTTTAGCCTGAACTACTTGAATGATACCATGCAGTGAGTGGGCCAATAAAGAAACTCTAAACCATCTAAAAAGCAGTTCCTCAACCAATGCTGAAGGTCCTATGGCAATGGGAACAGAGACTGGCAGACTCCTCAAGCTGAATTGTACCCAAAAAGTATTGTTAAACTCTAGGTAGTTTCTTGGTAATGATAAATGCTTTATGCCACTCAAACTGGTAGAAGGTCAGTGAAGAAAAATAAATATGGTTCTCTTTAATATCACCTTGTCCAGAGCCTTCCAGAGAATATTTAGATAGTTTATGTATAATAAATTTAGATAGTTTATGTATAAATACACCACTGTGAATTCTACCTTTATATGTATCTATAAAACACCAATTATGGGCTGGGGGTGTGGCTCAAGCAGTAGTGCGCTCGCCTGGCATGCGCGGGGCGCTGGGTTCGATCCTCAGCACTACATAAAAATAAAATAAAGATGTTGTGTCCACAGAAAACTAAAAAATAAATATTAAAAATTCTCTCTCTCTTTAAAAAAACACCAATTATAAATAAATAAATGAATAAATGCATAAATAAATAAATAGATACATAGATATATAAATAAATAAATAAATGGGAGGCCAGCAGAGTAGTGGAAAGGGAATAGGGGAAGGGAGAAGAGAAGGGAAAAAAGAGGTACCATGGACTAAAATGAATCAAATTAAATTCTATGCATGTATGATTATATCAAAATGAACTCAAGTATTTTGTATAACTCTAATGCACTAAGAAAAGTAAAAAAAAAAAATAGAAATTTGGATAGTTTAACTATACGACAGAAGATAATATTAAACTTACTATAGGGAAGTGATGCAATATGGGGCATGTTTCTACAGAGTCATTCCTTCAGGGTGTTCTAACAGCAATCACTGCCCAGATAACAGTGTAAGCATCAGTGGCAGAAGGACCACTTTTTAGTTGTATGGTGGCCAGAGGAGCTCATGCTGCACTCATCTTGGCTGTGATAATGCAGTTTAAGTACACCCTTCATCACAGATTGAGAAGCAGAGAGTGATGTAACAATGGTGACTGGGCTCTTTGCCTTCACTACTGCTGTGCTGTACCATATGGGACAGGGTGTCCACACTGCTTTACCACAGATTTACAGGCACTACAGCCCCCATAATAACCCTAATCACCCCACCATGAATCTCTCCTGAGGGTACCAGTGGGAAGCATCTACCTATCCTGACCATGTGCTCTACCTGACTCTCCACTTCCCTTTTGCACCCACAAGATACTGGTAGTCAGATAGTGGAGCATGGGGTAGTCAAATGGGTAAGCCCACTAAGCTCCCCATAGAGATAGCCCCTGTGACTGATAAAACTGTACCACCTTTACCCCTCCCACTGAGTCTGAAGATGAAGAGTATTGTCAATGTTTACTCAGATCTCTTGGCTTTAAAAATAAGAGTAGGGATTAAGTTGAGATCACTCTGTGTGTGGGGATGGAAGTAACAAAAAATCAATATGAAATGAGGAAAATGAGAATTGTGGTAATATTGAATTTCTTTTGTCGTTCAAATACAAATTTGCAGGTGACTGTGGTATCCCAAATTCCTGACACCAGGATGAAGTAGAAACAAATAATACTCTTTGATTTGGGATCCAAGGCCACCACTAGTGAGGTAAATATTTACATTTATATTTTGATTTCAACAGTGTTTTCTGTTGTTTACTATTGTGCTTTTCCCCCCTTATCTTCCAATCTTGAGATAGAGGAAACCTATAAGAAGGTAACAGGAGATTAATAGTTCATCCTTAGAGAAAACTTAGGAAAGCAAGTCACAGTGTAGGAACACTTTTACACAAATGGTTTACGATTCTTTTTAGTTGCAAGTATAGAAAACTCACCTGATAAAGTTGAAATTTACTTTAGCCCTATGGTCCTGGAGGGAAAGAATAGTGTAAAAAATACCCCCAAACTTGTGTTCTGAGAAACATTTTTACTGCAAAAAACCATACCCTTCCTTAGATAATACTGGAGGATAACTCCCCCTCCACATTTATCTATAATAAGATCAGACACAGAGGCTTCAAATTCTCATTACTTTCCCCATAAAGAATTAGCTGACTATTTTGTCTTTACTAATCAGAACAAAATGCTTGTTAACCAAACTTTGGTTAAATTTTTCTCCTTCCTCTAGCTCCTTGAACTTTGTTCTGAGCCAGCATAAAATCTCTCCCTTAGGTGCCCTCCCAAGAATATGTTGATCTTATTCTAAAAATCAGTCTCTGATCTGGGTTCCCATTACTATCTTCTTTCATTTTACTTCCCATCACCTGGTTCTTTCTGGTTTTGTTTTCTCAACCTTATAAAAGAAATCCTTGCTCTGACAGAACTTTGACACTTGCAGATTTAATAGAGAATTCTCATTGCAATAGTTGCTGTGTTAGTCAGCATTCACTGTGATGAAAATGTGTGATATGAGCAACTTATAGGAGGAAAGGTTTATTTTCGCTCACAATTTGAGAGGTTTCAGTCCATGGTCAGCTGGTTCCATTGCTGTGGGTCTGTGATGAGACAGAGCATCATGATAAGAGGACAGGACTGAGGGAAGCTGCTCAGCACATGGCAGCCAGGAAGGTGGGCACATCCCAAGTGGCCTAATTCTTCCAACTGTAACCCATCTACCTACAGTTTCCACCACCTCCCCGTCGTCCATTCATCTATCAATGGATTAACCAAAAGCCACACCTTTGAACACCTGAAACTTTGGGGAACAGTTTAGATTCAAACCATAACATTCCCATTCCCTGTCTTGAAATAATCCTTTCAAATTGCTTTTTCTTAAGGTCAGTATTTATATAAACATATTTAGAATATTTCTAATTGTGGTAAAAACATACAATGTAAAATTTACCATTTTAAGCATTTTTAAGAGTAGTGTTCAGTAGTATGAAATACATTTACATTTTCTTGCAACCAATCTCTAGAACTATTTTATCTTCCAAAATAAACTAACTATATTCCCATTAAAAAAAAAAAAAAAAACTTTCCATTTTCCCCTTCCCCAAGCCAATGGTAATTACCACCATTATCTGTTTCTGTGAATTGGACTAGTCATATAACTGTGATTGAAATGGGAGATAACACAAGAATTCTCAGAGGTGAAATGATTAGATCATGAGAGTTGTAAACTAATCAGTGGATTAGCTGAGTAGTAGCTATAGGCAGGTCGGATGTGGCTGAAGGAAGGAGATCATTGGGGGCATGCCTTTGGGGTTTATATTTTATGCCTGGTGAGTAGAGTACTCTATGCTTCCTGGTTGCCATGTCCTAAGCTGCTGTGTCACACCCTTCTACCACAACGTTCCACCTCACTTCAGGCCTATAGTTTTGGAGTTGCCTGACCCTGGATTGAAACTCTGAAAACCATGAGCCAAAATAAACTTTTCCTCTTCTAAATTGTTCTTGTCAGTTATTTTGGTCGCAGGGCTTTACCATGTTATGAAAAGCAAAGGGATTTGAGACTGCACCTGAGACACCAATTCAAAATAGAAAATAGGCAGCTGATCTCCTAGAGGGCTTATTATTCTACAAGAGGTAGTCTTATTCAGAATTGAAGCTCACATGGGCAATAAATACCTAAGGCAAGGGAAAACTCATTAGTTGGTAAATATTTTAAACTAGCAGTTTATAAATTGATCTAAATCCCAACACAATCAGACAAGATATTAAAATCCATTCTGCTTACCAACTTACCCTCTAAAGGAGGAAATAAATATCTTTCAATTAAAGGTTCTTGAAGATGAAAAAGCTAATTGGATATGATAAGCATATTTTATTCACACAGATGGGCTTTGGAAATACCTGAATAGTCATTTATTCCCTATTATGTCCCTTGACTGAACTTTACTTTGTGACTTTCACAAGATTACCCATCATGGGAAAGAAAAAAAATCAACCTATTAGCATTGGAGAGGAAACCTCACTCCTTACCTAGACCAGATAATATAATTTCATCTTCCAAAGATATGAACTTGGCAAATATAAAGGTCGTATAAGGAAGAAACCTATCCTCAGTGGGACATTTTCCATTGCAAATTAGATTTTATTCAGATACCTATATCCTATGGCTATGGATATGTCCTTATCATTATTTGTGTGCTCTCTCATTTACTGAAAGTTCTCCCATGTGAAAGAATCACCACCACTACTATTGTTAAACTTCTGTTAGAACAAATTTTCCCAACCTGAAAATTTCCATTTGCCTTCTCATGTCACCAGGAATCCATTTCACTAGTGACATAATCTTAGAAAGTCAACAAAAATTAAATACACTACTAAACTAAAACTTGTGAAACTCTCAAAAGAGGATGTCACACAAAATGACAGAGTAGCACATCCACCAAAACAACCAGTAAACTGAAAAAAAAAAACCCAAAAAACAAAAAAACAAAACAAAATAAACAAACAAACAACAACAACAAAAAACTATGGGCTGGGGTTGTGGTTCAGGAGTAGAGCATTCACCTGGCATGTGTGGGGCCCTGGGTTTTATCCTCAGCACCACATAAAAATAAATAGATAAAAATAAAGGTATTGTGTCCAACTACAGCTAAAAAATAAATATTGACAAAAAATTTTTAAAAAACTATCAGAATTACCTGTTTTGGAATTCTGAAACCTAACTGTATATTTACAGTAATTTAGAAAAGTTCAAATGAATGAAGAAGTTAGAGAGCCTGGATGAGAAAGCAGAATACACAAATGGATTCCCATCCCCCATTACTCAGACTTGCTTTAGTTATATGAATAATTACTCACATTTTTGGAGTGGCTGACTGGTGCTAGGATGAGTTATAAGAACACTGTCCTATAGAACTTTGGGGTTGTGAAGTTCTCAGAAGAGTGCTTGTTTTGATTTTCAGGCTAAAGTGGTTTCCCACAGATATTTAAAATGTGAATGATTCAGATGCTCCTGAATTGTTCACATTAAAATAGTTTAATGTGTGGTTGGGGTTGTAGCTCAGTGGTTGAGCACTTGCTTCACATTTGCGAGACCCTGGGTTTGATACTCAACACTGTATAAAAATAAATAAGTGAAATAAAGGTATGTGTCCAACTACAACTAAATTATTAAATATTAAAAAAAAATAATGTTAAATTTTATGCTACACAAATTTTTCCACAAACACGATGATTCCAGTGCTTTTATTAAGGGTCATGTCATGACACACTTTAATTTTTTTTGTGTGTGTGTGTGTGTGCATACCAGGAATTGAACTCAGGGGTACTTGCCCACTGAGCCACATCCCAGCCCTATTTTTTATTTTATTTAGAGACAAGCTCTCATTGAGTTGCTTATTGCCTCACTAAGTTGCTGAGGCTGGCTTTGAACTCGTGATCCTCCTGCCTCAGCCTCCCTAGTTCCTGGGATTACGGGTGTACTCCACTGTACCAGCATACTTTGATTTTTATTAAGCAAAACTATCTTAATTTTTAATAGAAGTAAGGGTTATTTGTTGTTGTTGTTGTTGTTAAGAAGTTATGTGGTAGAGCAATATGGCCAACATACATAATCCTCATAGGGCATCCTCCAAAGAAACCAAATAATATACACAGATGAATTGTTAATGCTAAACATTTTACATAAGACCTCTTGACATTAGGTCTATAAGAAAATTCTGGAAGTAGGAAGACCTTTGAAAAAACATATATGGGGATTAGATACCCAGCAAGTAATCACAATCAACATGAATATGATCCTTTTGAATGACTCTTTGAGGTATTATGTCTATATACTTACATTCTGGTGGTGAAGAAAGAATGCTTTATTTAATTCACAGAAATGAACATTACAATAATAACTCAGAAAAAGGAAAACAATTAATTTCCCCAATTACTTATAAAGCTTAAAATGACTATTAAAGTTCAGAGTTAATAAAAAGAAAAGTAGGATATAAACAGAAAGAAAATTGAGGGTTGCAAATGAGCCAACCCCTTGGATTCAAATCTTCAATCCACCTTTTATAATGTTCACTTCATCCCTGGGCTCTATACTGGAACTATTTTTCCTACTAAACTACATTTAGTAAGCCATAATTAATTCATGCCATCTGTATTATTACTATTTTCCAGGTTTACTGTTGATTCAGATTTTATCCAACAATCCATAATTATGAAAGCTTTATAATAATATTATGAAATCACATAAATCACTGTCATGTTTGTGATAAGCTATAAAATCAAGCAAGCCTGCAGAAACTTATGTACTGCTCACTGATACCAATCATTTAAATGTGGTCATCAATCTGTGCTGAAGTCAAAGATTAGTCACACACTGGGCATATTTAATTTGAGTACTGTGTCTACCTCACATGGGGATCTGTTTTCCATGATTGGTGCAACAATTATCTGCCCAGAAATTCCTATGATGTCATCAAGAGCCAATCAGTGTTTTTCTCTGATAATGATTTATAAACTATCCAAAAAAGTATTTGATACCAGTATTAGCTTGTTCAGCTTTATGATGGGAAAGTGCACAACATTCATTAGGATTCTGAAATTTCTGAAAGTTGCTTTTTATTTTATTGCTATACACTTGCATAAATAAGAATATTGAACAAGTCAGTTTTTTTTTCTCAAACAGAAAGCACAATGGTTATATAGCAGCACTGGTGTTTACAGATAAAACACAAGCAAATTGTATTATACTTAAATTTAAATAAAATGTGTTCAAGGTTATCAGTTCACTGTTCTTACAGCACTTAGTACTTATCATTATTATAGCAATGTCATTATAGCTCAATAATTTTCTTATCTTTGTAATCTTGATATATACTTCAGAATCTGGCAGGCTGTAAGCAGTTAATGCATGTTTGCTGAACAGAGAGCTTTATGTTGCCCAGCCTGAAGAGTACCAGTATTTTAAATTTGATTTTGTTCCACACAAAAAGATAAGAAGGGGTGTTTTCTCCTAAGTCAAACAAAATATATAAGTGAAAGACATAGGAATGTCAAGGGAAACAAAAAAAAAAAAGAAAGAAAGAAAACCTTAGTTGTACATCTAATGCTTCCACAAACAATTACCCAATGATATTTTTCCTTCTTTAAGCATCCAGTCTGTACTCAATAATGGCACACAATACTGAAGTTTAAGCTAGTGTTTATCAAATGTATGAAATATGATATGTCAAGAGCATTGTAATGTTTTGAGCAACCAATTAAAAAAAAGGCGGCTTAAAAAAATCATCATGTCTTGGCTGGGGTTGTGGCTCAGCGGTAGAGCTCTCACCTATCATGTGTGAGGCATCGGGTTCAATCCTCAGCACCACATAAAAATAAATAAATAAAATAAAGGTATTGTGTCTCACTACAACTAATATATATATATATATATATATATATATATATATATATATATATATATAATCACACACACTTGAGCGTGAAGTCTTACAATAATATTTAATGTATTTAATGGAAACTTGCTTATTGTCAACAAATGTGGTATTCTAATAGAGTAAAAAATCTATATTTCTCAGTCTTAAGAAGAATGAAATTATAGTATTGGCTGCTAACTGGATGGAGCTGGATAACATCATGCTAAGCTAAATAAGCCAATCCAAAAGAACCAAAGGCCAAATATTTTTTCTGATATGTTGATACTAATTAATAATAAGGGGTGGGGGGGCTAGGGAAGAATAGAGGTACTTTGGCTTAGACAGAGGTAAATGAAGGGAGGGGAGGCGGTATGGGGGTAGGAAGGATTGTAGAATGAATGGGACATTACCCTATGTGCATACATAATTTATGACTGGTGTAACTACAAAATGTACAACCATAAGAATGAGAAGTTATACTCCATTTATGTATAATATGTCAAAATGCATTCTACTGTCACATATAACTAATTAGAATAAATTTTAAAAGATATGGAGTAATGTGTTAAAATAAAACAAAATTTAAAAACCCAACTATATGTTGCTTATCAGAATTTCATTTCAATTCTTTTTTAAAAAAATTATTTTAGTTGTAGATGAACACAATACCTTTATTTATTTACTTTTATGTGGTGCTCAGGATTGAACCCAGTGCCTCATACCTGCTAGGCAAGAGTTTTACCGCTGAGCTACATCCCCAGCCCCATGTCATTTCAATTCTAGGATTACATACAGACTTAAAGTGAAGGAATGGAATAGGATGTTCTATGTAAATGGAACCCAAAACAAGGCAGGAGTAGCCATCCTAATATCAAATAAAATGGACTTTAAATTTTAAAAATATCTATAAAATGATAATAACAACAGTGACCCCAAGTGCCATGTAAAGGTCAGATCTACCCCTCAGGTCTTTGAAGACGATGTTTTTGGCTAAATGTAGTGTGGGGCACATTCCTTTTAGACAAAAGGAGATGGGTTCATATACTTTTGATCTCCTATCTCTTACTTGGATCTCTCCCAATATCACCTTTTAGCCTCTAGTCCTTGTAAAAATACATAAGACCTTCAAACAAATACCTTTATAAGTAATGCCTTCATGGGTAATTTTTAATACCCCTCTCGTGTACTATTTTTCCTTCCGAAGAAGTTTCCCTCAAAAAGGTATAGGTATCTTAATACATGTACTGATGATAAAGTGAAGCATACAATTCATTGTGACTTGGTCACAATGTATCATATTTGGACAGTACTTTGCAATTCATACAACATTTTCATGATCATATTTCCATTTCATTATGTCTTTGTCATGCTTTTTCTGTCTCTCTGCTTCCTACCCACCCTACCTCTTTCTCTCTTCTTCTTTCTCTCTCTCTCTCTCTCTCTCTCTCTCTCTCTCTCTCTCTCTCTCTCACACACACACACACACACACACACACACACATTATTATAAAATAGTATTATTGTTTCTGTCTTTTGTATGACAAAGGAGTAGAAGTGCAGTAGAAAAAGTATGGACTTTAGAATCAGACCTGGATTTAAATCTTGGTACTTTTTGATCTTTAGCAAGTTAGCAGATTGGCTTAAAGTCAATTTTTAAATCTAAAAAATGGGTACAATAATTTCAGTCCTCAAAGGTCAGTTTAGAGGTATTAAATTAGATGGGAAGAGGCATTCAACACACACACTTTTGTTATAAGTTAAGTCCTACCAAATTAAATCTAGATTCTAGACTGGGTCCTGTCTTTGGAAAGATAAAAAGAGGCAAATCATTTCAAATTGAATTTTTGTTAAAAAGATGTTGTTACAGTCATTGAATATGATGCCAATAGAGTAGCATTGCCCATGCAAAAGCTTTGCCCAGAAATAAATTGTGTCATCAAAGGAAATATACTAAAAGTGTCTCATACAGTGCAATATCACACACCAAAAGCCACATTGAGCATTTGAATATATTTATAAGTGCCCAAGTATATTAACTGTGAAAATATTCTCTAAAAATGGAAAGAGAACAACAGAAAATATAATGAGACTGCTTTGCCACTATTTGGTGAATACTTTGGTATACTGCACACATCAAAAGAGCAGGCAAGCATAGAAGTACATACAGCATGCAGGTAAGTCTGTTTAAAAAATGATATGTACCTAATGGACCCAGTGAAAAACTCTCATTATAATGATTCATCATTAAATAATGTTATCTGTCCACAAAATTAGTCTTGGTTATTGCCAATGAGCTTCAGATACTTACTCTTTATATTGATATTAATATAAGAATTCAACAAATTTTATAATATATTAAGACTCATAATTTATTTAAAAGAATTTTATTAACTTATCCATGAATTTCAATAAATAATTTATAGATATTTTTAAATAATCCTAGGAAATAAACAGTAGTAATCATTATCCATATAGCTGACCAAACTAAAAACACTCAGAAGAAAAATTAAAACCTTGGTGAGGCAATATAGAGTAATTTTAGGAAATTCTATTCATAGTCTCATGGTGCCTTATACTTTACTTACATTGATTTAGAATCAGCTAGAATAATTTTTTTCATAAAGCTTTTAAACCCAAGCAAATTCCAGAATATTACATACAAATCATCCTACTTTTCTCCCTAATTCCCATAAAACCATTCTGTTTACTTGTATGTCCTCCTGACCCCATATTGCAATTCAGTTTCCCAGAGTGAAACCATTTGGTCATGTCATGAGGGAGTAATTTCTTCATATTTTATTTGGTAAACACTCTTGTAGTTACTGATGGCACACTGGTCAAGCAAATGCTCTCTGCTCAGAAGAAATGGTAGAAATATTACCCATTGTGGGTCCTAAAAGGAAGGAGAGAATTATTCTGCAAGTGTGTAGTGGATTTATTGAAATTTTTCTCAGAAGAAATACCTATGGGAGAATAAATGAAGCAGATTTGGGAAGAAGTTGGTCCATGACACAATCATAACAAAAGCCTCAACTGATTTTATGAAAGAGCACTGAAGGTAGAGTGACACCTAAGAGTTATTCCAAAATGAGTTTGAATATATGTGCCACTGAATCAGCCCATCATTGGAGACAGGTACTTTCTAATGTTGTTCTGGGTAAAAGATGCGACCTTTGCAAAGGCCGTTCTCTTCAGCCAAGCACAATCTCCAAAGAATAAATCTGCTTATAGTAGATGGCCAACAATATCTCAAGAGCTCAAGCTGGAATAATAAGTGATTCAGTTTCTTTAAGTATATGGGTGTAATGGTAGGTTTGGCAGTGTCACACAGCACCCATAATACCAGCCACCCCTTGTTCTCCTCAGATATACTTGTGTCATAAACCTCCTCGTAGCTTATCTTTTAAGAATTTAGAGGACATTTGCCAGAGACACCTATAAGAGGAACCACATCTTCATGCTGAAGTTGTTTTCATGGCCCCATACTCAATATTTCCCTACTACATATTACATTCTTCACAAACTTCAACCTCAAACATTACCTTTCTTAGTCTTGATGGGTGATATTCTGGGTTGACTCAGGCACTCATCTTTGATCTATCTGGAACCTAAGTTATCAGGTTCTTATCAGGTTATGGGAAATACACCTGGTCATTTACTATCAAGACTAGGAAAACAATAGAAATGTAAGCAGATCACCTGATCATCAAATGTGTCCTTTCAGCCCCATTGTGCAATAGCAACTCAATCTTCCTCATGGAG
The DNA here is from genome assembly GCF_047511675.1 of Marmota flaviventris. Taxonomy (NCBI): domain Eukaryota; kingdom Metazoa; phylum Chordata; class Mammalia; order Rodentia; family Sciuridae; genus Marmota; species Marmota flaviventris. Next base: position 125,917,373 of record NC_092518.1, read on the forward strand.
GACAGGACCCATGATGCTTACCAGGAGAGTGACTCCTTTCTGTTTGTTAGTCTCTTGGCACACTAAGCCTCAAGTGAATGCTACAAACTATATCCTAGCATTTAATGAGAACCCTGTTATGTCCCATGGTGTAATCACTTCTCCTCTGGAAAGTAGACTGATAAACATTCAGGGCCCAGAGTTATGGAACAGGGAAGACAGGTTCTAAATATGGCTTACTAGTAATGATGGCAAATGATGGTGATGCATTATAACTACTGAGGGCATAACCTGATGTAATAGCACTTAATTTAGAGGGCATTCTGGGTCCTTGAGGTGGATACCTACTTCAGTAGGTTATCACCATTAAGATGGCACTCCAGCTGTGTCTTTACATTTTTTTATCTCATCATTTGTAGGCTGAAAGTTTCTTGGTTGTAGGACACATGCTAGGACCAGTAGCTATCATGATCATGTGTCCACTGATGTACCTCCTTCACTAAAATATAAGTTGTATGGTCTAATGTTTCTATATCACTGGCCAAGGAATTAAATATGAGGGTTTTATGAACTATCAGGTGTATTCATCCCACTTACATATTTAGGGATACTAGAAAGACCATCTTGCAGGGAGGACATTTCAGAGAGAAGGAAAAGCATGAGAAATAGATGATTTCTGGAGATAGTTTAAGTCAATTTCAAGCATATCAGTTGTGCGGAAAAAAAAAAAACAGGATTTTTGAAGTGGGGGAAGAATGAAGTGACAGATAGGAGAGAGGCAGATTATGTCAACCATTGAGTGGCATGGTAGAGAATTCAGACATCATATTAAATGGTAATATAATGAAATTTAAATTTTCTAAGACTGTAACTGTGGAAATTAGATTGGAGAGGTTAAGACTCATCAGGAAGACATGCAAAAGACAGTATGTGGGGGTCTAAGAAAAAGAGCAGTCAAAATCATTTGTGGATTTAGAAATAAGGAGGATAGACTTGCCATTCACTGAGATGTAAGAGACTTCAGAAGGGGTTGTTAGGGGGAAGAAGATTAGCAATTCTTTTGGACATAGTGAATAACAAGGTAGCGGTATTGAGGAAGCAAATGGATATAGGAATATGGAGTTCAGGAGAGGGTCCAAGCTACCAATATGTATTTGGTAACAATGAGCACACACATGGAATTTTAAATTAAGAAACTGAAAGAGATCATCACTATAGTGAGTGTAGATAACATGAAAACATTGCAAGTATGGGCCTAGTCCTTTCACATTTTAGCATTAAGGAGGATGAGGAGCAATCAAGAGACAGAAAGAGCAGCAAGTATGGGAACAGGAAAAGTTGATCCTGGAAACCAAGGGAAGAAAGTGTTTCTGAGAGGAAGAAGTAATCAGCTGTGGCAAATACTATTGAATCAGTCTAGTGAGTTGAAACATGAGGAACATCCTCACTGAAGTTAGCAAGGAAGAGTATATTGGTGACCTTGGCCAAGAGAACAATTTGTGGAACAGCAGAGACGAGCCTGGATACAAATGAGAATGTTAGGACAGGAACTTAAGACAGGCTATATAGACAACTCTTTTAAACAACTACAGCTTTGCAGTGGGGTTGGGGCTGTGGCTCAGCAGTAGCCCACTTGCCTGGCATGTGTGAGGCACTGGGTTCGATTCTCAGCACCACATATAAATAAATAAATTAAATAAAGTTCTATCAACAACTAAAAAATTATTTTTAAAAAGAGCTTTGCAGTGAAGGAGGGGATAGAAATGTATTACACCACTAAAAAGGTTGTGTAAGCAAGAGATCAAGAGAGATCTTTGTTTTGGTGTTTTTTTTTTTTTTATTTAGTTAGATTATTTTAATGGATGGGAGAAAGAGAAGCATGCTGTCTTCCAAAGTGAAATGATTGGCAGGAAAAGCCATGACACTGGAATAATATCTTCTTAGTAGTTGAGGTGGTTTGGGATCTAATGCAAAATGTGGACATATTGGCCTTTGTAAAGGTGTACAATAGATGAACAGTTTTAGTAGAACATATAGTATATATGGGAACAGTATAGGTAGGTGAGGAGATATAGTACTGGAAATTTGCAGAAGTTTCTTCTAATTATTTCTGTTTTTTCAGTGAAGTAGGAAGTATGATTGTTTGTTTCTTTAAATATTTGCTTGCTAGTGTTCTGAACTTCCTAGCATACTGCCTTAATCCATCCATGAAGTCAGGCTCTAATTGCCTTTTTACTCCACCTGAAAATTCCCTGGTGACCAGAGGTCCCTGTAATCAATGACTTTTATGGAGATAGATGACAGGAAGTAGCTAAATATTCAAATTGATATTATGGAGCTCACTTCAGTCTGTGAAACAAGACCATGAATTTCCAGGGGAAATTACCCTTCTGTAGTTGGAGCTTTACCTGGAGTATGATATTTGATCCAGTTATGTGACATTTCTTCTTCTACCTTGCTATGCTAGCTTCATTGCAGCTTTCAGTGCTTTGACCTTATTCCATAATAGTCTGTCTAGGTCTCAGTTTCCACATTAAATAAAAAATACTTTCATCTTCAGGATAAGAGAAATAGTCTTTTAAAGGCAGTGAATATAAAAGCCTTAGAGCAGTGGTTCTCAAATTTGGTTGATCATTGGACTCATCTGGATCATTCTTTGAAAAATATATACCCCAGGTTTTCTCTCTTAAACACTAGGACTAGGCATAGATATGATAATTACCTATACTCATGGTACCACAGTGGACTCATCAGTAACAGTGGAGATAAAAATAACTATTTTTAGTACAGCGCCAGCAACACTGATGAAGTACAAATCATGTTTAAATGTACTATCTCATTCATTTTACTATGATTTTCCCTGAGCAGATGTATCTATTTTCTTATTGTGGTAAAATATGCATAACATAAAATTGACCCTTTTAAGCATTTAATTTGAAAGTTCAGTGACATTAAGTACATGCACATTGTTTTACAATATCGTTCCTGTTTTTTTAAAAAAATTACTATTAATATGGAAAGATTTTCCACACATCCATAATTCAGTGTCCCTTTTGTTAACTCCTTACATATCATAAAACATTTATCACAACCAAGAAACCAAAATTGACTCTAGATTTCATTCACTGTTCACTGTTCACTGAGTTTTCCATTTAAAGTCCTTTTTCTGTTCCTGGATCCAATTCCAGATGCCTCTGCCCTCCACTATATTTTTTTTTTCCTTATAATCACTAAATCACTAATTTATTTATTCTACATACAATTTTTTAACCACTTTGTTGAATCTACTCAACATACAAAATATTGTACTTAATGTGTACAAATTGATGACTTTGGAGATAAATGTATGCTTTTTAAGTATGCCCACAATGTATGTGATAAATACATCATCTCCAAATATTTTTCTTGCTCTGTTGTATTATTATTTTGATTACTATTATTAATGACTTATTTTGTGCTAAGAACTCTTAGCAACATTTTAAATATACATTATTTTAACCATAAGCATTATGCTGAATAGTGGATCTATTAGACTTACTCATCTCATGTAACTGCAACTATGTACCACTTACTGAATTCTTCCTCATTTACCCAACCCCTCACAAACTTACCATTTTTCTATGATTATGACTATTTTACAGTTCTCATATAAGTGGTATCATGTATTGTTTGTCTATCTGTGTTTGTATCTGGCTTATTTCATTTAGCTTAGTAGCATTAAGTTCATCCATGTTGTTGTAAATGGCAGAATTTTTCTATTTATTTTTAAATAATTTGTTCCATTTTAGTCCCCAGTTGCTTCTTCTTTCCCTTCCCTTCTGGCTCCCCTTATTCCCCTTCCTCTATTTTACAGGTCTTCCTTAAATTTATTTATTGTTTTTTAATTGGTGCTCTATAGGTATACAAAAATGTGGAATTCACTGTGGTATATTCATATATGTATATATTATAACTTGGTCAGTTTCATTTAGCAGTTCCTCCATTTTCCCATCTGTCATCTCTCTCTCCGTGAATTCCATTCTTCTTTTGGGATACCCTCTCCTATTTACTTATTTTCCTCTAGCCTCCACATGTGAGATAAAATATTTGACTCTTGACTTTTCAAGTTTGGATTATTTCACTTAGCATGATTCTTTACGCTCAGTACTTCTATATATCTGTGCAGGCACTGACATCCTCAGTTAGACCATTAATGCTCAAGAAATAAAACCAAGAATCAATAAGTGTAGTGACATAGAATTAAAAAGTTGAACAACAAAGGAAACAATTAGGATTTTTGTAGTTTTAAAAGCTGATCAATGTTCCACTGTATGTATACATCAAATATTCTTCATTTATCCATCCGTCAGTGGACACTTAGGTTGCTTACACATCTTGGCTATTTCAAATAACATGTCCCTTCAAGATCCAGATTTCAATTTCTTTCGATGTATATCTAGAACTTCTATTTCTGGAACATATAGTACTTCTATATTCAATTTTTGCATCAACCACCATACTGTTTTCCACAGTGGCTATATTAATTTAGATTCCTGCCAATGGTGCAAAATACTTCTGTTTTCCCCACATTCTTGCCAATGCTTGGTATTCTTTGTTTTGTTTTGCTTTTTAATAATAGCCATAACACATATGTGGTTATACCTCATATGGTTTTGATTTGTTTCATCTGATGATTAGTAATGTTGACCACCTTTTCATATACCTGTTGGCCATTTTTATGTTTCTTTTCTTTTTTCTTTGATGGTACTGGGGATCAAACCCAGGGCTTTTTTCATGCTAGGCAAGTGGCCTACCACTGAGACACATCCCCAGACAAGTATGTCTCGTTTTGAGAAGTTTTATTTAGGTCCTTTGCCCATTTTGTAATCAGATCATTTTTGTTGCTACTGAGTCATTTGAGTTTTTTAAAAATGTATTTTGTATATTAATTATCTCCTCCCTGTTTTAAAAATAAAATGTATAACATTGTGGAAAGCGGTTTTTAAAATCATTATATTTTAAATACCAGAGACCCTGATTTATTTTCCTATTAATACTTATTTTTCCTTTATTAAGTATTAGGTAAGAAAGAAGGCAAACTTACTAGGCACTTAGAAAAAATAGTCTTTGTGTACAAGTAATATATGTTCCAGATGCCAAAGTAACTGTGCTGCCAGCTATTGAGACAAATGTAGAGGCAAATTCTATGCCTTGATTTGAGCTTATAGATAGGAGCAAGAACTGGTGTCTATGACATCACATAGATTAAAATGCATCATGAGCAATATGGCCTTTCTCCCTAACATAGAAAATTATGTTTTCACTCATAAAGTGAAATTTATTCATTAATAATTATTCTGATCCTTCTATATGATGGTATTGTGGTAAGCATTTGAAATACAAAAATAAATAAGTCAGTGTATTATCAATTTACTCAGTATAATGAAGAAAATAGACATGAAAAAAGTGATTATAGTACACTTAATAAAGTTTAGCATTAATATAAACATATTACAATGAATGAGATGAGGCCTAGTAAGGTTTTTCCTAAAAGAGATGTAAGAAGAGATATTATAAAAATAATGAGAAGAGCATGTTACAAGTATAATATGACTAAAGGAACAGGGATATGAGAAAATACAGTGAATCTGGGTCTTTTAAGTAGTTGGATATGACTGATGGGTCACTGTGTGTATGGGAGTGGATGTTGAATTATTTAAAAGAATAAGACCCATGATGCAGCAAAGACTTAATCTGGTATGAAATGTTCATGAACTTAGACTAGATTCTGAATGGGATGTTAATTCATTGGAGAAAGTCATGAACTTCTTATTTCTACTAAAATATACTTGTATCTGGTATTCCTCATAAAATGAAGACATGACTAGTAAGTGGCAGAGCTGAGACTTAAATAATTTTATTCAACAAAAATTTCTTGTTTTATATCAAGCTTGATGGATGCTTGTACTTTCTCTTAGACCAGCTTTCTTTTATATCTTCTTAAATTTCATCCTCATCCCCCCAAAAAGTGATCACACATTTCTATTCAGCTGTAACCACAACTATCTTGGCCCTTTCAATGCACACCCAGATTAAGGAAGCAACCACCTCCTTGGCCACACTTACCGCAGTCTCTATAGTCCTGCATATGATTTCTAAAAAAGTCCTTTCAAATATCAGTATAATTTCTCATTTCATGAGACATTGACGACTTTACTTCTTCAATAACTTCTAAGAGATGGATTTGTACTAACAGTGAAGCCCAGTTTATCTACATTTTTCATGTTTTCTATTATGAATTCCAAAATATAATAGAAAACATGAAAATCTTTAGTTCCACTAATGTCACAAACCTTTTGGGCCTCTGAATTAAGATGCCCAGCTTTCCTTTGAGATTTTATCCATATTCTCCCTGATGCTTGGGAGATGACCTCCTGTCCTGTGAACACACTTATTCAAAAATCACAGGTAATAGGCAGGTCAGTGGCAAGTCAGCTATTTTAACTTCTCTATCAAGTTGTATTGTCAATCACCCTGAGCCATCAACATCTCTCCTTCATGAGATTTCCAGCATAGTTCTAACAATTAATTGTTCTTTATATCTGGTTTTCTTTTTCTTTTTGAGATATCCTGTAGAAATTTTAGATCAGACTTAATTTTACCATACTTAACATTATTACAAGTATTACATGCACTGGCTTATTTGCCTCTAGCTTCTATTTCTAGTTTTTCCTGTATACTTATACCAGATTATACTTCCTCAAAAAGAATTACATATACTAGGTTAAATTTCCAAATCCATCTCTGAGCATTCATGACTAGTCATTACCCGATTGTATAGTCCTGTAAACCTCTATGTAAAGCCAATGTTCTAGCCCAATTAAGATTATTTTTGCTCCAGATATGTTGATCCTAGGTCTACCTCTACATATTTGTTCACATGATTCCCTCAGCATGAAAGTTTCTTTTCTCTCCTCTGGTAAATATTTTTTTAAATATTTTTTTTTCTCCTGTCTCTCTTGAGGATGACTTAATACCTTACTTGATGCCTTATTGTCACTCACTGTATCAGTCAAACATCTTTGTCGCAAGATACAAGAAACAGACATCATTCTCATTAACTGAGAAGAAAATAAACTCAATTAAATATATACTGGATTGCTCATAGAATAGCAAAGATGTCTGGAGAACAGGACTCTACTTCAAGCATCCAGAAATAATGCCTAAAGACAGGGCTGCAAAGCTAGATTGATGATCAAACCATGACTACTGATGCTGCTCCAAAGAGAAGTAGTGATAGCCATCACTATTGCCTCTACTGTTCCCTGTCACTGCACATTTCAGCCAGAAATTAAATTGTGCAATTATCAGTAACCATCAAACAGTTCTACTTCAGACCTTTCTAGCAAAATGACCTTCATATGAGTTATTGTCTTTCCATTCCTAACATCAAAATCAAGGTCTCAAACAAATGTGTGTAGGCAACATGACTAGTATATAACAGGAGAAGCTGAAAAGTTGTTCCTGGAGTTACAACTTGGAGAAGCAAAAAAGTCTTCAGTTGGAGAAAGACAGTAAAGTATTATAGGCATTCATGTAACTAGGCATCCTTACTTTCTCTCCCAACTCCCCACCTTCATCACAGAGGCTAGAAGAGCTAAAAGCCACATTCCCAGTCTTTAGAACTAAGGTTATGTATGTGACACATTCCTGAAAATAAGATGAAATAGAAATCTGTTGTGGAACTCTAGGAAACCCTCTTCATCCTTGATAACAGGGCAAACATTGCAACATCTTTATTTTTGAATGCAAATACATTGCATGAAGTTATACCAGTCATCTTATGACTAGGCAGAAAAATTGAGACACTTTTAGCAAGGCTTTGGAATACCCTGACATTGATGCACTTGCCTATATCCAGGATATTTATTTTGTCATGGAAACCAACTGCTATTTGTTTAAACTACTGTTAATAGTTGCTACCAATTGTAGCTTAAGAAGTACTATTTACACACCCACATTTTACACTGGTTGACTTATGAAACTGTCTCTCATGGAGGTTACATCTTCATGGCCCCCAAGAAATATCATCTGCTTATGCATTTACTTAGCTGAAGTTACTAGGTAAAGACAAAGTAGATAAACAGGGAAAAAATACTAGTCCTACAGAAAGGATGGAACCATTAACATTCTGTAATACAAAAGAAATATAAAATCTAGGTCAGGAGCAGTGGTGCAGGCCTGTAAGCCCAGTAGCTCAGGAGGCTGAGGCAGGAGAATTGTGAGTTCAAAGCCAGCCTCAGCAACTTAACAAGGCCCTAAGAAATGCAGTGAGACCCTGTCTCTAAATAAACATCAAAAGGGTTGAGGATATGGCTCAGTGGTTAAGTGCCCCTGGGTTGAATCCCCAGTACCAAAACAAAATAAATAAATAAAACATAAAGGATGCAAAATAAACAACCAACTATCTTCATAATTGCTGTGTTAGTTCATTTTTTTTCTGCTGTGATCAAAAGGCCTAAAATGAACAATTATAGAAGGAAAATTTTATTTTGGTACTCAAAGGTTTCAGAGGTCTCAGTCCATAGATGGCTGACTCCATTCTTTGGGGCAAGATGAAGCATAACATCATAGTGCAGGGATGTGGTAGAGGAAAGTCACTGGGAACATGGCACCAGGAAGCAGAGAGAGCTCTTCTCAACAAGGAATAAATACATACCCCAAAGGCACACCTTCAATGACAGACCTTCAGCCATACACTACTTGCCTACAGTCAATACCCAATTAATCCCTATCAGGGGATTAATGCACTGATTAGGTCAAGGCTGTCATAACCCAATCTTTTCACCTCTAAGCTTTCTTCCATTGTCTCACACATGAGCTTTTGGGGGATAACTCATATGTAAATCATAACAATTGCCTTGGGTATAAACTCTGCTCTTCAACTCTTGGCAGTTTTCCTGCTGAAACAGCATGCTATTTTGAATTGAAACCTAACCCCCAATATACTAGCATTAAATAAGTGGGTTCTTTGGAGGTATTTAAGTCATGTAAGTTTATGAATGCTATTAATGCCTTTAAAAGTAGACTCAGGGCAATTCTTTGTGCCTTCTAATAAGAACATGTCAATACAGTCCTGACTATGAAGTCAATCCTCATCAAACATGGAGTTTGCTGGCGTCTTGTTCTTTAAATTTCTAGTTTCTGGATATTTGATGAATTCTCTTCTTTATGAAGTGCCCAGTATCAGGTGTTTTGTTATAGCATACCAAACAGATCAAGACACAACTCTTACTGCAAAATGTAGAATCGGGAGTATATGCTTCAAAATTGGTACCAACAGTCCTCTGCATTGGGCAAGTTGATCATAGACAATATTCATTATTCACAATATAACTATTAACTGAGGTGGGAGGGTATGAGTTCACGAATGGTATGGATGAGGCTCTAATTCTCAGTGGGGTCATTGCTCAGTAAGAAACTTCAAAAACACCTTTTAATATTTCAGTGTCATAGGATAAAAGGAAAAGGATTTAAGCTGTAAAAATATAATCTCTCTGTAATGAAGTATTGCATTTTCATTACCTGTAGAGCTATATTTCACAAAATATTTAAAAATGAAATAACATCTTGTGTTTTTACAAGGGAAAAAAGAAAATAATCAAGGTTACATTCCATGCCATTGTCCCAGAGGACATAGTATCAATACATTTTTAATTATTGAGTATTTTCTCTATTCCATTAATCATACTCTTCAGTGCAATTTGGGGCTCTTGGGGGGATCTATGCTCAGTGATACCAAAGAAGTAAATGAAAATATTTTGAAAGGATTATCATATATATAAGTATTTAGACACAAAACCTAATAAGAATTAGTTATACTTGTTTCAAATCATTGTACTAATAACTGATTATTGAAATAATTTACTTTTTCAAGTTGGATGATCCACTTGTTTTTCATATAAAGCACAATTTCCCTTACTAACCTGGCAATATAATTTCTCAACCTTACATTTTCTAGCTCCTAAGTGCATGGCATTGTTGTTCTGTTAGGTGTTATAAGGATTAATATGAAATATCTTATAAAGTGTCCAGAGCTTTGGGGAACAGTGATGTTCTCTGTATAGACCATTCCTCTTTTTATTAGTTCATAATAGTTATACATAACATTAGAATTAGTTTGTCATGATAATAAATGCACAGAATACTCTTTGCTCCAATTAAGGCCCCAGTACTCACCCTTACCCACCTCTATTCCTGTCCTCTGTCCCATTTCCTATCCTCTCTAGTCTTTCTATTTATTTATGTATTTTTAGTTAGTGTCTTGTTGATATACATAATAAGATTCAGTATGATATATTCATATATGTACATTGAAACGTTAGGTCAGATTCTTTCCATTGTTTTTCCATTATCCCATCCATCCTCCCTCCCCTTTCATTCCCTTTTTCTAATCCACTGATCCTTCTATTATTTTGATAGAATTCACCCACTTTTTCCTCCCTCTCTTCTATGTGTAATCTAAGACAAGCTTCTGCATATCAGAGAAAATATTTAACCCTTGATTTTCTAAATTTGACTTATTTCACTTAGCATTAACTCTTTTTACCCCTTTATTCAACATAGTCCTTGAAATTCTAGCCAGAGCAATTAGACAGATGAAAGAAATTAAAGGGATACAAATAGAAAATAAAAACTTAAACCATCATTATTTGCTGACAACATGATTCTATAATTAGAGTGTACAAAAACCTCCACCAGAAAATTTCTAGAATTAATTAATGAATTCAGCAAAGTAACAGGATATAAAATCAATACCCATTAATCAAATGCATTTCTATGCATCAGGGATGAATCCTCTGAAAGAGAAATTAGGAAAACTATCCCATTCAAAATAGCCTCAAAAAAAAAAAAAAAAACAATACTTTGGAATCAACAAAAGAGGTGAAAGACCTCTACAGTGAAAACTACAGAACACTAAATAAAGAAATTGAAGAAGACCTTAGAAGATGGAAAAATCTCCCATGTTCTTGGATAGGCAAAAATAATACTGTCAAAATGGCCATACTACCCAAAGTACTATACAGATTCAATGTGATTCCAATTAAAACCCCATCATCATGCTTTATAGAAATAGGAAAAGCAGTCATGAAATTCATTTGGAAAAATAAGAGACTCAGAATAGCTAAAGTAATTCTTAGCAAGTAGAGTGAAGCAGGTGGCATCACTATACCAGACCTTAAACTATACTACAGAGCAATAATAACAAAAACAGCATGGTATTGGCACCAAAATAGACATGTAGACCAATGGTACAGAATAGAGGACACAGAGACAAACCCACATAAATACAGTTATATTAGACAAAGGCACCAAAAACGTATATTGGAGAAAAGTTAGTCTCTTCAACAAATGGTGCTGAGAAACTGGAAACCATGTGCAACAACATGAAACTAAACCCCTATCTCTCACCATACACAAAACTCAACTCAAAGTGGATCAAGAACCTAGGAATTAAACCAGACACCCTGCATCTAATAGAAAAAAAAAAAAAAAGTAGGCCAAATCTCCATCACATTGAATTAGGCCCTGACTTCTAAACTTCTAAACTTCTAAAGCACAAGAATTAAATCAAGAATTAATAAATGGGATGAACTCAAACTGAAATGCTTCTTCTCTGCAAAAGAAACAATCAATGAGGTAAATAGCCTACAGAATGGAAGCAAATTTCTGCCACACACGTCAGATAGAGCATGCATCTCCAGGATATATAAAGAACTAAAAAAACTTAATACCAAAAAACAAACAAACAAAGAAACCACTCAATAAATGTGCTAAGGAGCTGAACAGATACATCTTAGAAGAAGATATACAATCAATCAACAAATATATGAAAAAATGTCCAACATCTCTAGTAATTAGAGAAATGCAAATCAAAACTACTCTAAGATTTTATCTCACACCAGTCAGAATGGTTGGCTCCATACCTTAGCTATTGTGAATTGAGCTACTATAAACATTGATGTAACTGTAACTGCCGTATGCTCATTTTAGATGTTTTACATACATACTGAAGAGTGTAATAGCTGTGTCATATGGTGGTTCCATTACTAGTTTATTGAGGAATCTTTAATTGCTTTGCAGAGTTGTTGCACTAATTTGCAGTCTTACCAACAATATATAAGTTTACCTTTTTCCTCCCATACTCACCAACATTTTTTATTATTTGCATTCTTCATAATTTCCATTCTGACTGGAGTAGGATCAATCTTCTACTTTTAAGAAAACAGCATGATACAATGGAAAATCACAGACTTTATAAAAGAGTGATTTTATTTCAAACACTGTCTTTGTGCAAGACATTAAATCTATTTTATCATTTTAAAAATGAAAACAAATATTCATTCCATTGGATCAGTTTGTTTTCTAATGTCAAATAACATGACTGATTAAGTATTAGGCATCATATCACAAAACAGAAGCCTTGTATGGTTGGATTGTCTTCCCAAAAAAATATTGGTTAGAAACTTAAAACCCAGCACAACAATGTCAGGGGTGGAGCCTATCTCTTATGAGGGTCCTGCCTAAATGAATAAATTTCTATGTTGTGATAGTTTATTAATTATCATGATAGCAGTATTTTCATGAAACAACTAATTTGGCACCCTTTTCTTTTTCTCTCTCCCACCCTGTCTTTGCCTTTTACCATAGGAGAAGGTCCTCATTAGGTGCTGGCTCTTTGACCTTGAAACTCACATGTTCAAAAATCTTGAACCAATAAATTCCCATTCTTTATAATTACCCAGTACCAGGTATTCTTTTACAATTCTATGAAATATAATAAAAGTTCACGGAATTTGTTCATCTTTAGCCAAAATAATTTTTTAAAGAGGTAAAAGCAGAGAACTCTTTAAATAAGCATCAGAGAAGCTGAATATGATGTTCAGGGACACACAGAGCCAACATCAGATTAGGATCACAGCCCATCAAGGAACTTCTGGGTGTAAAAACACACTAAATACTCATTTTCTTCCCCCATCAATAGTATTATGACTATGACACACTCTACTATTTAAACACTGGGGAACTGAATGGAAGAAGCTCAAATTTGAACAAAAAATCAATGCACCTAAAACTGAACATAAATATTCTGCCTTTTAGAAACTTTGGTTACCTCATCTTTTTAATATAAATATTTAAAAAATTATAAATAAGTTTATTAAATAGGCTTCTATTTTGTGGTATTAAAATAAAACTTCTGAATTGGCAAGAATTTACCTTTCCCTAACAGTATAGTTTTCAAAACAAAAGCATTTTCAAATTTTCCTTGCTTTCAAAAGTGCTCCTATGCACAGATGCATCTTTTGTTTAATTAAAATGATTCTCATTTTTCCAAATTATTGTGATCAATAAACCTGATAGTGAGCATTTTCAGTAGTACTAGTGACTTGACAAAGGTTACCCATGATAAAAAATACCCTGAAAGTCTGACTCTATGAGACCTCATCTAGTGTTAGGATGTAATAGGATATACCAAAGAAAAAATATTTCCTATGTGCCCTTAGTGGTGATATATAAGATTCTCCAAAAATATATATTGAGAATTAGGTTTTACCTTGTGATAATTACAGGCTACATATACCCTCCATATATATTTTGGTCTTTCTTCTTTAAACAACTTAAGACTGCTTTATCAAAGATGTTCACTGATTTTCATGTTTTAGTATGATATTATTTAAACTGTTTAATGTTCCAATATTGAGAATATGATTTTCAACCATGTAATCTAGTAAATATTGAATTTTGCAATATAATTCAATAAAAATAAAATAGAACTAAGTCCAGTTTCAATAAAAATAATTATTCATATATAAAAATTTTGAGTTATAAAAACACAAAAAATATTAAATATTATTACAACTAGGATTGCAAGTATTCTTTTCATGCATTTGATTTCACTATACCTCCCCAACTATAATTTTTTCGTAATTGTGACAGGTCTTAGCATATCTTTAAAAATCAGTATATTTAAAGAATAGGTCTTCCTCTTTCCCTTTCTGCAATATGCACCAGTTGTGTTAAACAAAAATCATTTTTTTCTGAAATTTATTTTTTTATTTATTCTAGTTTGTTATATATGATATTATAATGCATTTCAATTCATATTATACATATATAGCACAGATTCTCACAACATTTGTGTCTTGTTACATGTACTTACAGTAATGATGATTAACTCATTCCACTGCCTATTCTATGCCATGCCCCCCTCTCTTCTCCTCCCTCCATTTTCCCTATCTAAAGTTCTTCCATTCCTCCCATGGTCCTCACCCATCCCCATTATGAATCAGTATCCTTAAATCATAGAAAACATTCAGCATTTGTTTTCGGGGGGATTGACTTACTTCACTTATAATTATATTCTCCAACTCCATCCATTTACCTGCAAATGCCATGATTTTATTCTCTTTTAATGCAGAGTAATATTCCATTGTGTATATACCACAGTTTCTTTATTCAATCATCTACTGAAGGGCATCTGGGTTGGTTCCACAGTTTAGCTATTGTGAATTGTGCTGCTCTAAACATTGATGTGACTGTGTCTCTGTAGTATGCTGTTTTTAAGTCCTTTGGGTATAGACAAGGAGAGGGATAGCTGGGTCAAATGGTGGTTCCATTCCCAGTTTTCCAAGGAATCTCCATACTGCTTTCCATATTGGCTGCACCAATTTTCAGTCCCACCAGCAATGTATGAGTGTGCCTTTTCCCCACATCTTTGCCAACAATTATTGTTGTTTGTCTTCATAATAGCTGCCACTCCGACTGGAGTGAGATGAAATCTTAGAGTAGTTTTGATTTACATTTCTCTAATTGCAAAAGATATTGAACATTTTTCATATATTTGTTGATTGATAGTATATCCTCTTCTGAGAAGTGTCTGATAAGTTTATTGGCTCATTTATTGATTGGGTTATTTGGTTTTTGGTGTTAAGTTTTTTTAGTTCTTTATCCTAGAGATTAGTGCTCTATGGATGTGTGTGTGGTAAAAATTTATTCCAATTCTGTAGGCTCTCTATTCATCTGATTGCTTATTTTGTTGAGAAAAGTCTTTTTAGTTTGAATCCATCCCATTTATTGATTCTTGATTTTAATTCTTGCAGTATAGGAGTCTTATTAAGGAAGTTGGAGCCTAATCTGACATGATGGGGATTTGGGCCTAGTTTTTCCTCTATTAGGCATAGAGTCTCTGGTCTAATGCCTAGGTTCTTGATCTATTTTAAGTTAAGTTTTGTGCATGGTGAGAGATAGGGGTTTAATTTCATTTTGTTACTTATGGATTTCCAGTTTTCCTAGAACCATTTGTTAAAGAAGCTATCTTTTCTCCAATATATGTTTTTGGCACCTTTGTCTAATATAAGATAACCGTAATTATGTGGGTTTGTCTCTGTGCCCTCTATTCTGTACCATTGGTCTACACGTCTATTTTGGTGCCAATATCATGCAGTTTTTGTTAGTATTGCTCTGTAGTATAGTTTAAGGTCTGGTATAGTGATGCCACCTGCTTCACTCTACTTGCTAAGAATTGCTTTAGCTATTCTAGGTCTTTTATTTTCCATATTAATTTCATGACTGCTTTTTTTCTATTTCAATGAGGAATGTCATTGAGATTTTGATTGAAATTGAATTAAATCTGTATAGTGCTTTTGGTAGAATGGACATTTTTCAATATTAATTCTGCCTATCCAAGAACAAGGTAGATCATTCCATCTTCTAAGGTCCTCTATAATTTCTTTCTTTAGCATTCTGTAATTTTCATTGTAGAGGTCTTTCACCTCTTTTGTTAACTTGATTCCCAAGTATTTTGATTTTTTGAGGCTATTATAAATGGGGTATTTTTTCTCATTTCACTTTCAAAAGAATTATTGCTGATATACAAAAATGCCTTTGATTTATGGGTGTTGATTTTATATCCTGCTACTTTTCTTAATTCATTTATTAATTCTAGAAATTTTCTGGTGGAATTTTTTGAGTCTTCTAGGTATAGAATTTTTCTATGAAGCCAATATCACCCTTATTCCAAAACCAGGCAACGACACATCAGAAAGAAAACTTCAGATCAATATCTCTAATAAACATAAATGCAAAAATTCTCAATAAAATTATGTCAAATTTAATGCAAAATATATCAAAAAGATAATGCACAATGATCAAGTGGGGTTCATCCCAGTGATGCACAGTTGGTTCAACATATAGAAATCAATAAATGTAATTCATCACATAAGTAGACTTAAAGATAAGAATCATATGATCATCTCCATAAATGCAGAAAAAGCATTTGACAAAACACAGCATCCCTTTATGTTCAAAACACTAGAAAAATTAGGGATAACAGGAACATATCTCAACATCAGAAAGGCTATGTATGCTAATCCCCAGCCAACATCATTCTAAATGGAGAAAAATTGAAGGCATTCCCTCTAAAACCTGGAACAAGACAGAGATGCCCTCTTTCACCTCTTCTATTTAACATAGTTCTTGAAACACTGGCCAGAGAAATAAGATGAAAGAAATTAAAGTGATACAGATAGGAAAAGAAGAACTCAAATTAGCACTATTTGTTGATGATATGATTCTAAAATTTAATTCTCAAAATTATGTGCACAAATCCTAATAAGAACCTTCAGAGCCTATCTGCCTAAACATACAATATGTGTTGACTGGCTACTAAAATTCATGATCCTCCTCATTGGTAAAGAATTCTAACATTGAATATGATAATAATGATACAGTGTCATTTCATGTGTACATGATTTTAAAGTGTTCAAGTGTATAAGTTAACTGTAAAAAAGATCAAATTTTTTTTCAGATTTGAACTGACAGGTGTTCTCAGGGTCTGCATGATAGAATGTAGGGTTATTCACAATATTATGGTTACCTATGTAGGCAGAGGGAAGCACTTTTTACCCATTCAAATTTAAGTATAATATGTAAGATTTGCTTTGGCTTGTACAATGTGAGCAAAAGTGAAACACTTGATTTCTGTGCTAAATGGAAGCTTTGAAAGTCTTTATACTCATTTTCTTCTTTGTCACAACATTCAAAAACAGTTTAGATGGTACTTTTTTTTTTTTTTCAACCAACTGGGTTTTAGAAAGGAGCACAATGAGGGAGCAGAGCCCTGAGCCAACGCATTGAAGGTTTTGTAACATGAGTGATGTGTGAACTTTGTTGTCTGAAGTCTCTAAGATATGGTGAACATTTGTTCCTAAAAGATATTCTAGCTCATCCTAACTATCAGTTTGTTTCTTGAAATTCTATGATCCCATATTATTTGGAGCTTTATATTCAGAGCCTGGAATATTGTAAAAATGAAATTGCTGCTCACAAAAGTTGTTACTACAAGCTAGATGATGAAACTATGTCAATCAATGTCTATTAAATGAACAGTCTCTGAGTTCTATCTTGTAAGTGCTTGAAAAAATCTAAGTCAGTTATCAAAATACTTGTGCACCTTCCCTAACCTGACAGTATCCAGCAAAAGACTAAAAATCCTTGTAGTTCAAGATTTTCTTTTCCAATTTTGACTTTTGAATGAGATGATAGAAAACATGTATTTCTTTCTTCCAACAGTGTCCAAGCTTTGAATTCAAAGGATTACACAGTCTGTAGATTAAACTGTCAGCTTGAACAAGCTTGAACTAAGAAAAGGTGAAGTGTTTTTTTTCAGTATCTAAAAAAGTAAGTACACTAGGTACAGAGTCATAATGATCCTCAAAACTTGTGGAAGAGTGTGGATGAAAAAAAGACAAATTTCAAAAATCTACTACCAATAAGAATGTACAAGTAATATTTGACATCAAAATGGAGATACCAAGAATTCACCAAATCAACAGAATATGAATGAGAACAACATGAAATAGCTACATTATTATTCCCCAAAATTTGGGGATGCTAAATAATAGTGTGTATGTAACAAGTTACTTTACATATGTAATAAAGACACAGAACCATATCAGTAATATATCTTCCAGAGGACAATATCTATACATTCACATTAAAAGTGACTAAAGCACCATTTCTTTATTCTGCAAAATACTCTTGAGAGTTGTTAATAGGTGTGCCACACCATGTATTCCATATATTTGTCCTTATCAAAAATATTCACAGCATATATTTAATATAGTAAAAGTCTGCAATAAAAAAGCCTATTTAACAGTATTATCTAGCATTTTCCAAACATTTTGAGATTGGGATACTATCTTGAGGAAAGGGGAGTGGCACCATCTTTATTTTTGTGTCATTCTCATTCTCTCTCTCTCTCTCTCTCTCTCTCTCTCTCTCTCTCTCTCTCCTCCCTATTGATTATTTCAAATACCAACTGCACTCCAGCTCACTCTTGCTAACAATCACATGTATGTATCACTCCATATTCTGATAGGGCACATATAATTCTATATATAAAATATGAATACAGAGTAGAAGTTTTACCCTCTCTTCCCCCCAAAAAATAAAAATTTCTGTTACTACAGTGAGGTCATTTTTATATGTTATATTAGTCATGGTTCTCTAGAGGAGCAGAACCGAAGGGATATACATATATGATAATAAAAGGGGATTTATGAGATTGGTTTCCATGCACAGCAGCTGGAGAGTCCACAAATGCCATCTGCAGGCTGGATAAAAAGAAGAACCTGTAACGTTCAGTCAAAGAAGCTGGAGCCTCAGAATAAGAGACCAATGATGGACCCTGATATATGATTGAAGGCCTAGGTACTCTCGGGAGAACCACTGGTCATAGTTGGCTGTGGAAAAGTGAAGGAACTGGAGTCCCAAGTCCTTAGGTGATCACAGTAGCAATTGAAGCTAAGGCTCAAATATTCAGGCTACTTCCTTATCAGCTTCCTCCTTTTACAAAGACCCAGCCTATAGAACTGTGACATTCATATTTGTGTGAGTCTCCTCCCTCAGTTTGCTATCCTATAGACCACTCATCTTTGAAAATACTATCATTGGCACACCTAAAAGTTTCTTCATCCTAGGAATTCCTCACACCAATCAAATTGATAATTCAGTTTAACTATCACATATGCCTTATTATTATGTACTTTTTTCACAAAAAAAAATATATCTCTGTAAGTCCCCTGTAAGGCAACTGGAATAAATCTAATTGACTATATTTAATGACTGCATAATATACCATTATATTAATGTAATCATGGCTGTTTAAGCCACATCATTTTCCAATATCAAGAGGCACCATCATATTCCTCTACCAAGATGTTCTATGTACTCCCTGATTACCCCCTTTTCAATAATGGAAGAACTTAAATGTTTGTAAGTTCTGCAGTTTTTTAAATTTTTTTGAGCTATAGATAGACACAATATCTTTATTTATTTTTTATGTGGTGCTGAGGATCAAACCCAGTACCTCATGCATCCAAGGCAAGCATTCAACCACTGAGCTACAACCCCAGCCCCAGTTCTTTATTTTTTTCTAGCTCTTTTTATAGCAATATTATCACTACAACTAAAAAAATAAAAAGAAAAGAAAACTAAGGAAGTTATTTGTTTTTTTTTTCTTCCCTCAACCACAGAGTATACATTTTGTCAAGATAGTTTGGTATTTATTCAAATCTTCTATATTAGATCCAATCATCTATTACTAGAATCTTTATTTTCTCCTAAACCATTAAGGTACATATTCCAAAATTAATGAGTATTCTATTTTGCTTCATATATATATATATATATATATATATATATATATATATATATATAGTACATTCATTACTCAGCAAGGTTACTTTCTTCTTCCACTTTTCTAAAAGTTTCCCTTAGCATTTGGTTATTTTCTCTCCAGTAAATTTTTTATATGAGGTTTGTGACTGATATAGACTCCAAATTCTCATGTTTCCAAATATATTTGTTGTATACTATCATATCATCAATATCTTGGTGGTATTAATATCCTTGGTTTATTGTCAGGCCTACTTCTAAAACATTGATGACTCAGAGCAAAGATACAAATAAAGGTCAATTTAACATCTTTCTAAATATTTAAAAGCTCTGTTTTTGTGAAATCACATTGTAAAACAGCATACATAAATATATATATAATTTATCTGTTAATTAAAAATAAAAGTTATAAAGCAAGGCAATAAAGCATTAACCATGTTCTAGTATCCTGTCCTGATGGAACATACCTTTATAATGACCTGAAAGTCCATGTTGTAACAAAATTCTTTGACTCTAGTTCTCTATCAGAATGTGGTGGCACAGGGACAGCCAGTTTATGACTCCTGTGCATTGATTCCAGGTAAGCCTGAGCCCTAGACTCATTAGACACATTCTTCTATAAGGAAGGACACAGCCGGAGTAAGGCCAGAGTAGTTCACTCTAAAGATCAAGGTTTGGGACAAGGTGACATTTTCTTTGTCAAAGAGTGATAGTTGCTGTGATTTTTTGGGGAGGTCAATAGTCTTTAGATGCTATTCAAGAGCATACAATTTTAGTATTGCAAATGAGAAACAAAATTTTGACTACTATTTCCTTTCTAGGTAATTTAATCTTTCTGCATTAATGTTTCTAAGAGTTTCTCTTTATCCTGGGAGAGCTTAGCAAATGCAGGCTGCATAGCCTATTTATTATACAGCCTCAGAACTGCCAATGGTTATTAATATTTTGAAGGGTTAAAAAAACAAAGAATAATATACAACAGGCACCTTATGTGACTAACAAAGTCTAAAATATTTATTACTTGACCCTTTACAGAAAATATTCCTGGAGCTGAGGACTATTACCAGAAAATGTTAAGGCATATAACTTTCTCATTAATCTAATCTGAAACTCATTGAGCTATCCAACCAAGAGTGTCAGCTATTTACTTGTCTCAGGAATATTTTCATATTATTTGTTTAATTATCCACAGCCCAACTTTTAACTATCACACTATGGCATGCATAGGCAAATTCCTACAGAAGAGGTATATCATAAAATGGACCACTGAACTGTAATGAATATTTGAATAACTTTTAAAGTTTTATTTCTTTGGAATTTTCTGGAATTTTTATCAAGATTACCATTTATTGTCACATTAGCTGGGAACTATCCAACTCTGGAAGGAGCCATTCATGTCAATTAAGCTATAAATTATATTCCCAGAGTTGTGCATCATGGTGACTCTGGTACTTGATATTGAGGCTCTCCCTTTTGGAAAGAAAACACTATTTCAAATGGACTCATTTAATCTGGTGACCACAAAACTTTTGCATACATTAAAAACAGAGTCCAGGCCATATGTACAGACATACTGACTTTACTGTTTTGAGGAACAGTGCTAAGATAGTACTTTTAAAACTCCCCAGATACTTTCAAGAATCAGTGTGGCATCACACTGATCTAATATTTTCACCATATTAGTAATTACATTCTATTAACTGTTAAACCAACAAAAATGTTTGTGAGGAAATGAACCTTAAAGAAACTAAAAATTTATTTTGAATGTAAACTTAGTGTTAATTAATGTTCCTAAATTGACACATGAGTCTAGGTATTTGGAATTCTTACCTCCTATGTAATAATATTCATGTATTTAGATGAGCAAACAAAACAAAAACAGTATTTAATTAATTATTTAAATGTACAGATTTAATAAAAAAATCCTTCTATTATTCTTCTAAATTCTTGAGACCATAGCTCTTCCATAGATATCATACATATGATAAAGCTTTCCTTTATCAAAAAAATGGACACTTGGGGCTGGGGTTGTGGCTCAGCGGTAGAGTACTCACCTCACATGTGAGAGACCCTGAGTTTTGTCCTCAGCACCACATAAATATAAATAAGTGATATAAAGATATTGTGTCCAACTTCAACTAAAAAATATTTTTAAAAATTCTGTTTTTAAAAAATGGACACTAATTCTTTCTACTATTCAAAATAATCCTTCAACAATGTTAGTGACAGCTGAGATTTGAGTGTGTCCCCCAAAATTCATGTATTACAAACTTCATCCCCAATGCAACAATGTTAGGAGATTGTGCCTTATGAGAGGTATTTAAGTCACAAATGGATTAATGCTGCTACAAACAACAAAAGTATCATTTTAAGAAAGAAAAGAAGTAGAATGCATCTCCAGAACCAAGTGGCATTGACCTCTCCCACTCCTTGTCTCCCAAACTGGCCTCCAAATAGCCAGGGTCAGAACCCTGCTATTAGTCTGCAATGGAGAAGACCATAAAAAGAGTCTTGTATTTTTGCACTGGATTTTACTAAATTTGAATAGCTGAAAATGGTCAGAAATTAACAGAATCTGTTAAAAATGTTGCTAAGGGACAGAACAGGAGATTGAAAGAGCATGGTTAAAAGCAATGCTTGAAAAAAGAAAACTGTTTCATGTTTATATTCTTTAGAATCCTTTTCCCATTGCTAAAGATCTTTATTATTCTATCTTGAAGCTGTTCTGTGACAAATAAATCATTGTCTTTAATTATCATGATTTGAATAATTATTTTATCTTTCTTTAATAAATAAGTCTGCTTTCAATATCTATATATGATCATATTTCTACTTTTCATTGTGACTAACAGAATGTTGGGATACCAGCTTTTCTACCCCAAGGGTATGGTAGAATGTCTACTTATGGGAATGAGAAAGGTTGGAACCTTTCCAACACTATTTTGCCATTGAATAGATTCACAGACTTACATGATCTATGAACTATAGTATATATACAATCTCAGTTTCAAAGTTTTGTGTGCAATAAATAAATTACAATGTGCTAGGTAAGGCATGTCACACAGTATGTGCTTATAAAATACCCTTTTGTCACTTATGTTTCCCTTTGAAAAAGGGAAAATTACCTAATTTATTTGTTCTAGAATTCACAGGTAGATTTATAGATAAATTAATGAAATTAATACTTTAGACTCCCTAACTTTTATGAGCCCTTAGAACAATTCTTTTTCATCCCTAATTTTGCATTTTGACATCCCAATTACATCAATACTAGACCCACAAAATTGGTTTGTCGTATGATGGTACTTAAATATTTTTCTTTGGTCAAGGTTTGGTAACTCAGAAAAACTGGAAAAAGCATTTTGAAGAATAGAAAGAAGAATATGCAAATTAAATGGAAAATTATTGCCTACTAAACAATTAATTTTGTTAATTGAACCTTAAGTACTGGTGTCATTTAAAATATTATAAATGCATTTTAAAAATATAAAGCACAATAGTTTGTGATTGCAGTCTCATCAGACAACAAATGAGTACCAGAACTGGAAGAACCCAAGTGATCATCTAGGCCAGAAAAATGAATGCTAGGCCGAGCACAATGGTGCATGCCTGTAATACCAGTGGCTGGGGAGGCTAAGGCAGGAGGATCTCAAGTTCAAAGCCAGCTTCAGCAATTTAGAGAGGCACTAAGCAATTCAGTGAGATCCTGTGTCTAATAAAATACAAAATAGGGATGGGGATGTGGCTCATTGGTTGAGTGCTCCAGAGTTCAATCCCCAGTACAGAATGAAAGAAAGAAAGGAAGGAAGGAAGGAAGGAAGGAAGGAAGGAAGGAAGGAAGGAAGGAAGGAAGGAAGGAAAGGAAAGGAAAGGAAAGGAAAATGAACTTTTTGGCATTTTGGATTTCTTATGAGTAAAATGAGAAGATTGAACTACACCCCTTGTGAACTATCCAGTTTTGACATTCTATGTTTTTATTTTACTAATAAATATACCATGATTCTATGGGTTAATTTTAACAAAGAGATACTTTATTATCATCCCATGATGTAAATCAATTTGAACACTGTTATATTTCCCCCTCTTTACTCATTAATACAAGTATCAATCAACAGTGGGAGAGACTAAATAAAGGAGAAAAAGACACAATATCCATTAATGTCTGCAGGAGAAAAATGATGCCAATTGTGGTTGTTTTTCTAACAGCTTTATTAATAACAAAGCTTAGTTTTCCTATTTCTAGTTTAAACCAAACATCTTCAATTAAGTATTATAATTAATTTTGGTACAGTCTCCTAGACCCCATCATGACATTATCTGCCACTGTGTATGAGTGTCAGCTTCAGTACGTAATTGTAATTTTTAGTTTCTGTGAATTGTAAGAGTTTTAATATACTCTCCTTTAATAAACTATATAAATTTGCCCTAATGTTTTGGAAGCCAAAATTAGCTTACGAAATATTCACTTTCTTCAATAAGCTTAAAATTGTATTTAAAATATACATATATGTGGAAGGAATGATGAATATATGAATACATATTTTATAAATATAATAAAATGTAAACATTAGGATCTAGGTGGTGACAATATAGGTGTTGGTTATAACATTTTTTCAACTTTCTTCCATATTTAAAATTTTCATAGAATAATGCCAAAAATTTTGAAATACCATTATTAACATTTGGTTCTTAATAGCATATTAAGAACTTGTGTGTATAGTCAAGGAGCAGTCTGTGCTCATCAAACAAAATGCAAAGTAAGAAAATAATAATGACAAGTACTAAATCATCTTGAAATTGTATAAAAATGTTAGCCATCAATGGAGCATTAAGAAACACTACTTCTGAACAGATACAATGAAGATATACAGATCAAATTTTGGAAAACATTTCTACATGTATCATCAAATTTACATAAAATTGTCTGAAATCTAGGATTCAGTTACCTCTTTTCACAGAACAGAAAACAAATTTACATAGTATAAAAATCACTAAAAATGAAATCATTAACAAAGAGTTCCTCTGTACCTACATTAGCCAGACATTCTTGTGGGTACTGGGGATACAGTGATGCAGAAGAAAGTAAAAGATCTGGTTTTTATGGACCTGTATTAGAATTGATAGAGAATTTTTTTTAATGTAAAAACCAAGAAGATAATTTCTGAGATAAGTACTAGGAAGATTTTCTTACAAAACAGCATTATATGGTAGAGGATGACAGGTAGGAGGGATATGACATTACAAGGTGCCGAGGCTAAAATGGTGAGAATGGAGTAAGCATAATGAGATCTTAAGGAAAATACAAATACTGGGTGTAGAAAGTAGTTTAATGTATGGGAGAGACAGAAGGAAAACTAGCAAAGAAAAAGAGACTGCAGAACTTGTTATGGATTGTGTACAGGGCATGAAGGAAAAAGAAAACTAGTGATGACACCCAATATTTTGGTTTAAGTAACTACATGAATTATGGTGGTAATTATTGATAGAGGAAAGAGTAAGAGTAGTTGTAAGATGAAGGTGAAAGGGTAGGAATTAAAAGTTCCTTTTTTACCATGCAAATTTAAGAAAGCTCTCCAAGTAGAAATGGTATGAATGCAACTGGTAACTTGGAACATGCGAAGAATTCAACCTAAAAATATAAATTCACAGAACCATAAAAACATGGATCTAGTCATGGGATTGAAGAGTGAGTATAGTTAGAGGTTGAAAATGGTCAAGAATAATACCTGAGCACACTAAAATATGATAACTGGAAATAAAAAGAAAAGCATATAAAGGAGTCTGAGAAACAGTGGCTGGGGAGATAGAGACAAAACCAGAACAAGGTGTATCACTTAAGCCAAGAGGTAAAGACCTTCTTAGAAGTCTTAGCTAGCTTTTTAAAAATAATTCTTAGAGGTGTAATAGGTTGAGAATAAAGTATTAACCACTGAAATTGGCAAAATGAAGGTTGTTGGTAATCTTAACTGAAGCAGTTTCAATAGAGGTGAGGGGACATAAGCCTAAATGGGCGTCAGTTGAAGAAAGCCAATATTGAAGGGAATATGAATATGTAAGTGCGGATAGAAAGGAAAGAGAGGACTAAGAAACAAAGAATGAAAGACACACTTAGGAAAGGGAGATATCAGATATAATTGTTTGCTACTGAGAACAACTCAGCAGAGAATAAGAAATGGAAGCAGGAAAGCAAGGAGTTGGTTGTCTACACAGTTCTTGAACATGCAAGAAGGAATGGGATACAAGATACATGTAGAGAAGAGAACAATTAATAAGGATGAGGCTGGTTCCTTTATTATACTTAGATGAAAAATGAAGAAATGAGTATACAGACAAATGGTCTGAGCAACAAAGTGGTGAGAAGATGCAGGAGTTTCTAACTTGATTATCTTATTTATTCAGCTGACATTAAAGATAAACTAGTTATGAATGGCTAAAATGCTAATTTTTCTCATGCATACTAGACATTAAATGATTATAAGGGTAGATTTCAGGTCTTCTAGATACAGACAGCATGACATTGAATTTATATAAAGTTTGTATTGCCTTGCATTTTTCTACTGAAACTTAACTTTGCATATTAGATCCCAGGGTTACCAACTCACCATTCCTTCATCAACTGTCTCAGCAAAGAGAATTCACCAGAAGTAGAGAGAGCAACTAGAGAAGTAAAAATCTGCAGACCTGTGCATAAATACAACCATTCCTCAGTAATGAGAAAGTGTCTTTCAGGTCCAATTTAAATGAAAACACAGCCTTCTTAGAATCAATTGAGGAAGAGTTGTTATTTACAAATATGAACTTTAAACAATTCCAAATGAAAATAAGCCTAGAATCTTCTATGGTTAGAAATTAAGGCTTGCTAGAAGAAAAAGATCATTCCAGGATAGCCATTTGGATCTCAAAGTATGGGGCCCAAAAAGATTCTAAGCAATCCTGGATAAAGTATTGATAAACATACAAGGAACAACAAAAGGAGCCATTTCTTCCTCAGGGTGTCAATACTTCTTTTTTGAACAGTGCTTTATTCCCAATCATTGTATTATATTTATAAATTCCAAGTTAAAAGAGCCCCTTCAAAAATCCCTTTAAAATTTCAAGTTAAAGAGCCCTTTCAAAAATCTTATGGAAAGATGTCATAACATTTATCCTATGTGGGTGTGGTACGCATGGCAAATGTATCAGTTATTTAAAGTCTATATGTCAATTTTCATATCTTTAAAATTATGGAGTTAGAATAAGCGAACTTGGTTTATGTCATATCTCACAATCTCTTATTCTAAGCTCTGAAATTCTTTTATGAGGTTTATTAGTCTTGGTTACCTTATAGTTTAACCCACATATTTTCAGGATGTTGCAAGAACCATTTATCAATCTTAAATCTGAATGTAATCCTTTTTGCTCATGTCATTATTTTTTCTGGAGTATTTTATAGTCTTTGGAAAGTTGAAGGCAAAAATCAAAGTGGA
This sequence comes from Marmota flaviventris, assembly GCF_047511675.1. Taxonomy (NCBI): domain Eukaryota; kingdom Metazoa; phylum Chordata; class Mammalia; order Rodentia; family Sciuridae; genus Marmota; species Marmota flaviventris. The sequence goes on from NC_092518.1 coordinate 125,944,534, forward strand.
TCTTAGTTTGTTTGCTTTTGTTTTTCAAGGACTTCAAATGCTTATTCTCTCAGATGGACTCAGCACTCCTCTGTGAAGTAGATAAAGAAAGGATTTGTAATGAAGTGATCATCGGAGAGTAATAGCCAAATATTAATTCCTTGGTTCTTCAGCCAAAAATGCTTTTTACATCTCATTCTAATATGATGACTCAACTAATTCAAGTCTGTGCAACCAGACCTATGTTTTGAACATAAGAGCTTATGCTATGTGGTCATAATTGCTTTAGGAACTTAACAAAGTTGCCTCTTAAAATCTATTAGTTTGGACCTGTGATTTTTAGCAAGTGCAAACTGAATGTTCAAATGGTGCAAAAGAATACTCTCCTCAAACAAAAACTTAGAGTCTTTCAAAATAAATTTTATGGATAAAAATAGCCTTCGAGATCATCAAGTCCATTTCCAACCAGTACTTACAATTTATTGCAGAAAATATATACCATGTAGGCTATAGAGGAAGGTTACCATGCAATGAAGAATATGGTTTTAAATCCTCATTAGCCATTTCCTAGCTGGCAATTACTGGGACAATTGCTCAGATTCAATATCCTTATCTATAAAAATGGGATTCTGTTATAAAGTTAAATTAAATATAATATGTAAATGTCTTAAAACAGTGTCTTCCATTATGAAGCTAATTATGAAGATAATAAATAGATTTTTGTTATTACCAGTTTGCTATATCACTTGCTTAAGTATGTTATCATAATGGTATGCTAACAGCTTCTTACCACTTGGGGTACATATGTGATATGTGTATCTGTGAGCCTGCCTGTTCATGTTTACACATGCATATTTAAAAAGAGACCCATTTAAAACATAGGTGATTTTTTTAAAGAGAGAGAGAGAGAGAGAGAGAGAGAGAGAGAGAGAGAGAGAGAATTTTTTTAATATTTATTTTTTAGTTTTCGGCGGACACAACATCTTTGTTTGTATGTGATGCTGAGGATTGAACCCGGGCCCCAGGCATGCCAGGCACGCGCACTACCCCTTGAGCCACAACCCCAACACAACATAGGTGATTTTTAACAAGTGTTTCAGAGGAATCATATTGTGTTAAAATCTTATAAGAATTGAAGATGAAAACTCTAAAACATAGCAGGAAATTAGCCTACAGACGAGGACCTGAATGAACACCCTGGCTTCCATTTTAAAGAGCAATGTCAGAAGGATATATTCAACACAGTGAAATCCTGGATGGATTCATAAAATCCATCATTTTCTTTTGGCTTTTATAATTATATTGAATATGTACTGCTACTAGGTGAAGGATTGTTATTTCTTATTCTCCACTGCCCCCTGGAGTCAAAGATGATGACAACATTAAATAAACCTTTTCTGAAATAAATTAACAGGAATTATTATTCAAGGGTAGATATGCACAGTGTTGCTCTATATTTTACCCTCTGGTCAGAGATACATATAGATCACATGCATACCTTGTATACGCTGACTATAATAAAAGCCAGAATCAACTGATATGACGAAATAAGGAAATCCTAAACTCCAGAGTAGTATCATTTAACTCTTAGAAAAATCGTTTCCTAAACTGTGCCCAAACCTTTTAATCTGTAATCAAACAGATGAAAAATAATGTTACAGCACTTAACTTGCAAGATAATAATAAAGAAAAAGAAAGTGGGATATCTTTAACAAAATATAATAGGAATCATAATATGAAATTCACTTAAGAACAGACCAGGTTCAATGCACATGGTTATAATTAGGCAAAGAAAGAATACAAATTATGAGCAATTACATATAAAAGGAAAACTAATAAGCAACTACATAAAGTGAAACATTCAATGAATTTTTAGGTCAGAAAATAAAATTGACTGTTACAGAAGCCATTCATTTGAAACACATTCTTTGCAGCCTCTCAATTATGTCTTCAGTCTTACTCAGTTTGAAATTCTTCTGAGATGTCTAATTTTCACTAACCCTGTTTTTTATGTGTGCATAGGTTCTCAAATAAATGGTTTCAAATTATGTTTACTTAAAATATATGCAAAATTACTAATTACAATAACTAATATTATACTAATGGAAGACTCTTGTCCTCATCAACTTTCTATTCAAATGAGTCTGTCAGAATATTCATTAGAGAAGAAACTCATCTCAGGTTAATTTTTATTATTCAAGGAGTAAGAAATTCAGAGTCTTATAAATATCTTTCAATGTTCTCTATTTCATGGTAAACTGTGTGCAATATAGGAAAAGCAGAAACATTTTAAAAACAATATTACAATTTAATCTTGTTGTTTTCTTTAAGTATATATTCCTTCAAAACGCATAATGAAAATGTACCAGATGCTATAGTTCATATATGAGGAATTCCCCAAAGCTCATATGAGATGATGCAGGAATGTTCAGATATGAAATGATTAGATTATGAGAACTATAGCCTAATCAGTGAATTAATCCATTTGATGGATTAATCATTCAAAAGGACTACTTTACTGGATGGTAACGGTATATAGGTGGGGCATGGCTGGAGGATGGGTTACTGGATGTATTGCCCTTAGGGAATATCTTTTTTCCTTGTCCCTCTCTTTCTTTCTTTCTTTCTTTGCATTAATTTACTCTCCCTCCCAGCTGCCATGAACTGAGCATTTTACCTCTATCTTTCCTTTGCCATACCTTTCTGCATGGTGAGTCCTACCTCAGGCCAAGAGAAATGGAGTCAGCCAAACATAGACTGAGACCTCTAAAATGATGAGCCCAAAATAAACTATTTCTTAAATAGTTCTTGTCAGGTATTTTGGTGACAGTGATGTAAAGCTGACGAACACACAAGACACCCAGCAAACATTTTCCTAGTCACTAAGCATACAAAAATAAGACAGACCCTGTTTCCAAGGAGTTAAAAATAAGCAAGACCAAATGTGTTTAATTCCACCCCTACTCTTCTTTCCTGCCAGAAACATGGAATGCAATATAGTCAATGATGGAATTATGGATAATATAAAAAATAGTCTAGAGGAAAGAGCTTCCCCTCCTTTGTCTGACTTTTGATTGAATGGAGGTCTTTACATTAGGATGGAAGCAACTGCTAGACTGGAAGTAACAAGAAAGTAATAAATGATGGAAAAATTAACAAACTAAAAATGAAAGGAAAAAAAAAACACTTCTCCTTAAAGAGAAATCAAAATCTAAAACACATGGAGACATAAATTGCTAAAAACAGTGAACAAAATCTACCATCTGACTAGGAATTTACTCCAGAAAAGAATAGATTATATAGCACTGTTAGCCCAGTGCCCCTCAGGTTAAATCTAGTACAATGTCTGTTACGTAAATAAAGTTTACTAACACAAAGCCATGCCTATATACTATCTCTGGCCACTTTTGAATTACAAGATAGAGTTCAGTAGTTATAATAGAGACCTATGGCCTACAAAGCCTAAAATGTTTGCTATATTTTCTCTTTTTATTTTTACAGAAAATAATTTGCCAATTGTTTACATAGAATTTATAATAAGTATACTTAGCGGGCTTAGGGGGCTTAATAGAACAATCACATCTATTAAAAAAAGAAAGTATGGCAGGGCATGGTGGCACATGTCTGTAATCCCAAGGGCTTATGGGTCTGAGGCAGGAAGATCATAAGTTCAAAGCCAGCCTTAGCAACATAGTGAGACCCTAAGCAACTTAGTAAGACCCTGTCTCAAAATTACAAGAATGAAAAGGCCTGGGATGTAGCTCAGTATTTAAGTGTCCCTGTGTTCAATTTCTGGTACCAAAAAATATTATGGAATCTGGGGGTGAGCTCATGGTAGAACATGTGCTTACCATGCAGGAGGACCTGGGTTCAATCACCAGTGTGAAAGACACACTAAAAGATGAAAGGAAGGAAGGAAGAGAAGAAGGATGGGAGGAAAGAAGGAAGAGGGAAAGAGGAATGCATTATTTAATTTTGGACAATTGAGAAATTTTTAAAAAATTAAAATCTTTTAAAATAAATAGAAAAATGGGCAGAGACTAGGAGTAAGAAACATTCATATACACACATCCAAATGGTTGATCAAAATATGTTAAAGTTCATTAACAATCATGGAAATGTATATTAAAATTAGAGTTTCCATATCTTCTAGGATGACAAATATGATTCTGAAAACACTACTTATTAGTGAATAAGTGGAAAACATTAAAATATTGTTTATTTGTTACAATTAGTTTACAGAGAAAACTAGCATTGTGTCTAGTAAATTTGAAAATGTATATACTGTGTAAGCCAGCAACTCAACATTTATATGTATACTTTGTAGAAATCTACACATATACTCAAAGAAAATTATATATTACTTATAACAACATTGTTTTTGTAGTAAAATTTTGGAAACAAAATTTGTCTCCATTAGCAAATTCAGTGACTTCAAAGCAATGATCATTTATCCTTGTTCACATGCCCCTAGGTTTGACTACACAGGTTCTAATGATCTCAGCTGTCTTGAGGTGGTCTTAGTTTTAGACCAAAAATTGTGTTCAGATTTGTTCTATGTGCCTGTTATTCTTTTTTTAAAATACTTGTTTTAGTTGTAGATAGACTCAATGCCTTAATTTTCTTTCTTTCTTTCTTTCTTTCTTTCTTTCTTTCTTTCTTTCTTTCTTTCTTTCTTTCTTTCTTTCCTTCTTTCTTTGTGGTGCTGAGGATCAAACCCAGTGCCTCACACATACTAGGGAAGCGCTCTACCATTGAACCACAACCCCAGTCCCCAGTGTCCCTGTTATTCTTGTTAGAAAAGTAGAATAACGTAGGCTTTCATCCCTCTCATGATGATGACAAATTGGAACACTGAAAAAGAAAACATTTCATGCTATTTTGGATTATATCTGAAAACATTTCTTTGTCAAAAAGAAGTCTTATGGGCAATGACTAATTTTGTAGGGAAAAAAATTCAACCTCTAATGGAATTTGAAAAGACATGTAGAAAAGGGTAGGCATACAGGAAAGGGCAAAGAACCAAGAACAATTGAATCTATCCCAGGCTTAGAAAGAAAATAAAATGCGGTATATACACCCAATGGAATATTTCGGCATTAAAAGAGAATAAAATCATGGCATTTGCAGGTAAATGGATGGAGTTGGAGAATATAATGCTAAGTGAAGTAAGCCAATCCCCCCCCCAAAAAAAAATGCTGAGTGTTTTCTCTGAAATAAGGAGGCTGATTCACAATGGAGATGGTAGGGGGAGCATGGGAGGATTAGACAAACTTTAGATAGGGCAAAGGGGAGGGAGGAGAAGTGAAGGGGCATGGGGGTAGGAAAGATGGTGGAATGAGATGGACATCATTACCCTAAGAACATATATGAAGACAAGAATGGTGTGACTCCACTTTGTATACAACCAGAGCTATAAAAAATTGTGCTCTATATGTGTAATATGAATTGAAATGCATTCTGCTGTCATATATAACTAATTAGAATAAAAATAAATAAAATGATTGATTTAATCTATATGTTCACTGAATTGCTCTCTAGAAAGCAAAATGATTAAATTACAGCTCCATATATAGACAAAAAACATTCTATTAAGGAGTAACAAGCAGATTATGAAAGTTTGCAAAAATACTTTCATGTAGCATTTATGCCTAAATACACAGGTGGGAAACTATAGAAATATGTATGGCATTCATAAACACTAAATCCAGGATACTGGATGCATCCAGGGAATAGGGGAGTGGAGTGATTTAAAGGGACTATATGGTGATCAACTTCAACTTGGACTATAATCAGCAAAGATTTATTTTTGTAAAATAGACCTGAATAAATATGCAAAATATTAAACATTATATATATATTTAGTTATAGTTGAAAATAATACCTTAATTTTATTTATATTTGTTTATGTGGTGCTGAGGATCAAACCCAGGGCCTCACACATGCTAGGTGAGTGCTCTACTGCTGAGCTACAACCACAGCCCCCCAAAATATTAAATTTTGTTAATGATGATATATGATAAACATTACAGTATAAGTGACAAAGAGAAAATATATTGTACATGTTGACTACTGTTAAAAAAATATATTATTATATTTGAAAAATTGTTAAGAGAATACATTTTGTGTTCTTACCACAAAATAAGTATGTGAGATAATGCATATGTTAATTTGCTTGATTTGGCCACTTTAGAATGTATAATTATACAAAGACATCATACTGTACACAATAGAAATAGATGTTTTTTATTTGTCATTTAAAATAAATAAAAAGTAAAAGTTATTTCAAGAATTTTTCTATCCTTATCTTCTCCATATCAAAAAGCTTTCTAGGTCCCTAGAGTTAAAAAGTGACCTGATTTCCATAGCAGAGTTCCATTTATGCTTCCTATCCTAATGTTAAAATCACCAGTACTCCCTTCTATCTGAAAAATGAAATGAAGACTAAAGACGTAGCTCAGTAGTAGTACTTTCTTAGAATGCATGAGGCCCTGGGTTCTATCCCCATTAAACACTCCCTCAAATGAGATGATAAAATTATATGGTCTCCTATATCAGCAATAATCTGCTCAAAACAATTAGGATGCAAAAAAAAAAAAAGGTTCAATTTACACAGCAGCAAATACACACACACACAGACACACACACACACATACACACACATTTTCTCTAGGATTAAACAATGTTAATATCTTTAAAACACCATCAAAATTCTACCATGGGGAGCTGGGGTTGTGGCTCAGTGGTAGAGCACTCACCTAGCAAGTGTGAGGCCCTAGGTTTGATCCTAAGCACCACATAAAAATGAATAAATAAAATAATGGTGTGTCCAACTACAATTAACTAATAAATATTTTTAAAAATTCTACCATGGAACATAAAGAAAACAAAAGCTATAGAAGAACCAATACTTAAAAGACTACTAAAGACAATAAAGAACAAAATTAAGTTGAGTGAATTACAACCCAAATGGAGTTTTTCAGGAAAGTTTTACATTTTCTCTAGTATGTGCAACAAATATTTCTTCTTAATTCCTAGGTCTTTGTCATGGCATCTTAGGAACCAGTTTCCTCAACAAGACTCCTAAAGGACAAAGAAAGTATCAATAAATGGATGGCAGCAAACTAAAATCTTTCTTCACAGCAAAGGAAACAAGAGCATGAAGAGAAAGCATATAGAATGGGAGAAAATTTTTTCCACCTGCACCTCAGATAGAACATTAATATCCAGGATATACAAAGAATTCAAATGACTCAATACTACTACTACTACTACTACTACTACTACTACTACTACTACTACTAATAATAATAATAATAATAGTAACCCAATCAATATATGGGCAAAGGAACTGAACAGACACTTCACAGAAGAAGAATTACAATTGATCAACAAATATATAAAAAAGTTAAACATCTCTAGCAATTAGAGAAATGCAAATAAAAACTAGTCTAAGATTTCATCTCACTCCAGTCACAATGGCAACAATCAAGAATACAAGTAACAATAAACATTGGTGAGAATGTTGGGAAAAGGTCACACTCAAATGTTGCTGGTGAGAGTGTAAATTGGTTCAACCACTATGAAAACCAGTATGAAGAATAGTCAAAAAATCTAGGAATGGAACCACCAGTTGACCTAGTAATATCACTGCTTGGTATATATCCAAAAAAGTAAAAATCAGCATACTACAGTGAAACAGTCACATAAATGTTTATAGGAGCTCAATTCACAATAGCCAAGCTATGGAGTCAACCTAGGTGTCCTTCAACAAATGAATGGATAAAAAAATGTAGTGTATATATACACAATGGAATATTACTTAGCCATAAAGAACAGTGACTTTATGACATTTTCTGGTAAATGGATGGAGCTGGAGACTATCATGCCTTAGTTAAATAAGCCAATTCCATAAAACCAAAGGTCAAGTGTTCTCTCAACAAGTAGAGAACAGTAAGAGAAAGGGAATGGAAGAATAGAAATTCAGTGGATTAGACAAAGGGGAATGAAGGGAACAATAGGAGGAAGGAAATGGAAGAATAGAAATTTAGTGGATTAGACAAAGGGGAATGAAGAGCAGGGAGGGGGATAGGAATAGGAAAGAGAGTGAGTGAATCTAACACAATTTTCCTATGTACATATATGAATTTAGCACAATGTATCTCCACATCATGTACAACTGCAAGACAAGGATCCTAATTAGAATAAGACATTCTCCATGTTTGTAGAACTATGTAAATATATATATATTCTACTATCATGTATATCTTAAGAGAACAAATAATTTTTTTAAAAAATAAGTAAATGCCAGATAAACCTTTGAAGAATAATAATTCTCAAAGAAAAAATAAACATAGGGGAATTTGAATCAAGATATAAAATTTGGAATAATGAAAACAAAAATTAAGACTTTTTCAAGTAAGGATGTGGGAGACAATCTCAGTTTCAAGCAGAAATAAATACATCTCAGTTTTTATTCTTTAGTCATCCTATTCTTTAGAAATTCTGTTTTACTCATTTTTAACATTTTTCTTTGTCAAACTTTTGTTGTAAACATGTATAAAATGGTTTTCTGATTTCACTGACATGGATATCTGTGCTGTCTTACAGCTTATTGAGCTTCCTTAGAACACCCATTTGAAAATCCATATATCTTCATTTCTTTGAGTAAGTTTTGGTAAATTGTTTCCCTTTAGTGTTTCTCTGATTTTATGTGTGTATATGTGTGTGTGTGTGTGTGTGTGTTCCTTGAAGACTTGAGTTGCTGTTCACACATCAGAAGAAGGAATCACCTCATCCAATTCTTACTGACTAGCTACAAAAGAGTAAGACTTTCAACATTCAGCCATGCTAGGTTTTCTCACTATGTGTACAGATCTCAATGGATCTACTCACTGCCTTCTTTTGTTACCTCTTGTAGGAAAGGGGAAATCTTAGGATTTTATGGCTTAATCACACAAACTAGGGCCTTGTTAGGCCTTGTTTCTCATTTATTTTCCTTAGGGCAGTGCCCTGAAGTACTCAAGGTTACCACCCTCTCCTAGTCCAGCAGTCGAGACATCCAGCCAAATGAGTTTATGCATAATGAGAACAAAGAAATAAATTCATGTATTTATAGTCAACTGACTAATCCACAAGAATGCTAAGAACTCAAAATGGGGAAAGGCTAGCTTCTTCAATAAGTCTTTCTGGGAAAACTGTATATCCATATGCAAAACATAAATGAAACTGGATATTTATAATGCATAATAAACTATTCAAAATGGACTATTAGACTTGCACATATGACCCCAAACTGTAAAAAATGCTCAAAGAGTATGTGAAAGCTTTCTTAATATTGGTTTAGGCAATACTTTTAGATATGACCTCTAAAATATAAAGAAAAAACAGGTTGGACTACATCAAACCTATATATAAAGAAAAGCAAACTTCTGAATATTAGAGGAAACAATCAACAGAGTGAGAAAGTAATCTATGGGATACTATATAGTTTTAATTATGAATAATGAATAATTTTTGAGCTCTAATATAGTAAATAGTATAATATGCAATTTAAATTTGGTAAGAAAGCTTATCTTACCTGTTTTAATTTTTTTAGAATCAATAAGTAAATTCAGGAAAGATCTAGTGTACAGGAAAGGGAAGAGAGAGAGCGGGCAGGAAGGGAAGAAAAGGAGAAGCTCTCAGGAATGAATTGGAACAAATTATATTCCATGCTTGTATAATTATGTCAAAATTAACCCCAATAATATGTTTATCTATGATGTACTAATTAAAAACAACAAAGTGATATGTATGTGAGCTTCTAGATATGTGGTAATCATTTCACAATATATATGTATATCAAAGATGATTCAAAATTTAAATTTTTAGATTTCTTTTCTTGACAATTCATAAACTCAGAAAAAATGGGGGAATGATATCTTGCTTATTATGAGATATAAAGTAGTAATTAAAAAGATGTTTCACAGAGACAAACCCACATAAATACAGTTATTTCATATTAGACAAAGACACCAAAAACATACATTGGAGAAAAGATAGCTTCTTCACCAAATGTTGCTGGGAAAACTGGAAATCCATATGTAGAAAAATGAAATTCCACCACTGTATCTCAATGCTGCACAAAATTTATCTCAAAGTGGATCAAGGACCTAGGAATTAGACCAGAGACCTTGTGCCTAATAGAAGAAAATGTAGGCCAAATCTTCAACATGTTGGCTTAGGACCTGACTTCCTTAACACAACTCCTAAAAGGTTTCTTTTCAGCAAAGGAAACAATCAATAACATGAAGAGCCTACAGAATGGGAGAAAATATTTACCACATGCACCTCAGATATAGCAATGTTCTCCAGGATATATAAAGATCTCAAAAAACTTAACACCAGAAAAACAAATAACCCAATCAATAAACGGGCTGAGGAACCAAATAGACACTTCATAGAAGAAGAAATGCAATTGATCAACAAATACATGAAAAAACGATTGATATCTCTAGTGATTACAAGAATGCAAATCAAAACTACTCTAAGATTTCATCTCAATCCAGTCAGAATGCTAATTATCAAGAATATAAGTAACAATAAATGTTGATGAGGATGTGGGGGAAAAGGTACACTCAGACATTGCTGATGTGAATGCAAATTGGTGCAACCACTCTGAAAAACAGTATGGAGATGCCTTAGAACACTTGGAATGGAACCACCATTTGACCCAGTTATCCCACTCTTCAGTTTAGAACCAAAGGACTCAAAATCATCACACAACAGTGACATAGTCACATAAATGTTTATAGCAGATCAATTCACAATAGCCAAGCCATGCAACCAACCTATGTGCCTTTCAACAGATGAATGGATCAAGAAAATGTGGTGTATATACACAATGGAATATTACTCAGCCACAAAGAAGAATGGCTTCATGACATTTGCTGGTAAATGGATGGAGCTGAAGAATATTATGCTAAACAAAATAATCCAATTCCAAAAAACCAAAGCCTGAATGTTTTCTCTGACATGTGGATGTTAATTCACATTGGGAGTCTAGGTAAGACTAGAGGTACTTTGGATTAGACAGAGGGGAGTGAATGGAGGAGAGGGGGTCTTGGGGTAGGAAGGATATGATTACACAACCAAAAGAATGTACAGTGAGAAAAATGAGAAGTTATACTCCATTTATGTATGATGTGTCAAAACACATTCTATTCTCATGTATAACTAATTAGAACAAATTTTTTAAAAGACCAAAAAAATATATATGTCAAAACTGTCTGTATATAATAGAATTTCAGAAATTAAGGTAAATCATCCTGAGTTCTAAATTAAATATGTTTTAAATGCCTTTATGTTGAAACATTTTATAAATATATTGCAAGTAAAGCATTTTAGAAACTCTAAAATTTTCCATTTTAGAAAAGTATCAAGCAATATATTCTCTGTGAACTCAACTGCCTAAATTATTTTCCACATAAACACAATCCTGGTCTAAGAAAATGTCATGCTGCTCCACAAAGATATTTTTACTATGAAAATAACTAGTTATTTTTTCTCAGAATTTACTAGTATATTTGACATCAAGAAAACTAAATGTAAAACTCTTTTAGCAGAATAAAGCAGACAACAGAATGTGGTATGCAGATATTCATGGATGATATCCTATATTGAATTGATTTTGCTAGTAGCATAAACATGTATCTTTGAATGCTACCTCAAATTTCCATCTATATTACCCTATTGTTTTTCATATATTAGTTTGATTTACTTAGAATAATGTCTTACCCACAATAAATATTCAAAAGTATCTGTTAAAGGTGATTGATTAAGGTACTAGGTCTATAAGTAGTAACAATTGTAAAACTGACACAAATATCTAGTATAGGAAAAGAGATACTTTTGAAATAAGTTTTAAGTTAGTCAAAGCACTTTTGAAAATGAGAATGTTGTTTTATGAAAGAAATGAATAAGGCATATGACACTCAAACTTATGGGCCATAAAAAGCAAAAGAATTAAGTGATGGGGAAAGGACCCTCCAAAAATGTGCCTTATTATTTATGTACCACACTGAACAGAAAATTATAAGCAGAAAGTAGCAATAAACATGCAAGAAAGCATTATGTTATGTCTCTAAGTTTAATGTGTCAATGGTCATATGCCCAAATGTCATTAGCATTTGGCATAAAAGCTTGATAAGTAAGTGAAAAGTCATCTAGTGGAGAAGAAAATGACAGAGAATCCTTAATGGAAAAGGATTTCTTGAAACATAAATAAGTAGACTAGAAGGAACTTGACAACTTTAGACAAAATTATATCAGGGGTGTTTATGATGGTGAATTATAGGAAATCAGAACTTGGAAACCAACATTTGAATCACAAAGCCTCACACTAGTAGACACAGTTGTGCAAAGAGCATTGACTGAGGACTCTTATTTATTTATAAACTCCAGACTTCCCTTTTCTTTCCTTTTTAATTTTTTTTACTTTTGTTTTTGCTCGATCTCAACCCACTGAAGATTAAGAATTGGAAGAGATATTAATGACAATTTTAAATTCCATCCTTAATAATTGTTAGTGTGTGTTATTATCAAATATATATTTTTATATTTTAATAATAAATTTAGGTTCACTAATGGTGGTAAACTATAGAAAGTAGTTTATTTGTATTTCCTTACATGTTTACCTATAGAGTTTAGTGAAAGAATTTGGAATAAAATGGCCACAAGTTTTACAGAAGACGATATTTGAGTTGAACAGTCCTGCAACATTGGATGAGCTAGTTAAAATTTTAAAATTTCAGTTTAATAATTGGTAAAATGACATATAAGAATTCTCAGGCTTATTGGTGATAAATGAAAGAGAAAATGTGAGTGATACATTGTATTGATGATAAAATACTATATAAACTATTTTATCTTATGTGGGGGCCTTTTCTGATAATTGAAAGTGATATCTTCCCCCACCAGAATGAAATATTTTTAATAAATATACCTATGGCAACAATTAGGTGACATCTTCATATATTTTAGGAAGTGTGTGTGTGTGTGTGTGTGTGTGTGTGTGTGTTAGTGACAGAGCACACTTATATGTTAAAAACAAGGCCATTGATTAGAATACATTTCACATTTTCCCTGATTAACAGATAATCCTTAGAATTGTACATTTATCTAGTATATGCTTCTGTGAATTTTTTCTTTATAGAACCAAAAAGAAAGTATTTTAAGCTATGTGCAGCATAGAGTCTATCAAAATCACTCCAATGACTGCCATTGACACTAAGTAAATTAATGGGAATAGATGTATTCCAATAAATCTTTATTCACAGAAAGTTGCTACAAGCAAGATTTGGTCTCAGTCCATAGTTACTGAACCATAATCTAACCTACTAATAGTAGATCTTTAAGAAGACATGAATATTACAATTTCTGTGAAGATGTTGAAATTATGGGTCCATTTGGAAATGACTCCAGAACATAAAATCACTTACAAAGCTTTATGATGCTAGACATATACACATTGAGGGCATGGGTTGAATGCAGGATACATTCAATTTTCAATACTTTTCTCAATGTTTTAAAATAAACTGTCAAAAGGACCTGATCATATACTAATTTTTACACTTGTCTCAGAGTTCTAAAAGAATATCAGCACACATTTATTTTTTTTCATCCATACATCATTATTCTAAAATATGTCACAAAAATTTGTCATTGTTTTTACTTGGCTCAGAGTTCTAAGATGATGTTACCAGACAGTTATTTTTAATACTTAGTATTCATACTTATTGTTTTGTGATTGTAAGGTAGCTTATGCAGCTCAATATAATTTCCATATTCTAGACAAGGAAAAGCAGAGTAGGAAATGTTAGTCCCTGCCTTATTATTATTAGAAAAGCAAAGACTTACTCAGAAATTTCCAAACCGACTTAAATTTATGTCTCATAAACCAAAAGCATGCTACTAAGTCTTTTCTAGCTATAGTATAAGTGAGAAAGAAAAGTGCAGCTGGGAATAGGTATTGAGGAAGCTAACAATGCTAAGAACCATGCTAAGAATGCTAACAATGCTAAGAACCATGCCAGTTAATGCTATTCCACAATATAAGTATTAAAAGATGAAAAATTAACAAGAGTTGTGGCTTAAGATCCATGCTTTTCAACTGTTTCCTCATCCTGAAACACATATAAAATGATGATAACGTCAACATTAAATTACAAACAGAAATATTTGTCTTCTCATTGCTTGTGGTGTCTGGCTTTATGGTACACCTGCCCCAGTTTCCACCTGGCCACTTGGAGGTATCAAAATGGAAGTTCAGCTTAAACCATATGTCAGAAAACATACGGTTTGTGGGTCTGGCTTAAATGTTTGTTTTGGATTCTGTTATAAAATTTAACTAGTGTAAACTAAAAGTTTAACTAGGAGGCAGCATAAATGAGTCATTAGGATCATCTTCTGTGACATAATGTTCATTGCAAAAATTAAGCATCAGAAAAGAAAAACATAGGCTGTTTCTGAATTTGAAAACATTGAGTAGCTATGATGAATGACAATAAACTCCAATGAAGTATATACATGACTAAAATGTCTACTCAACATGGAATGATTAATAAGACAATATTTCAATTATGATCCATATAAAACTATCAAGTCAAACGTTTTGATACATTGTTTTAAAATAAAACTTGGAAATCATCCTAAAATACTAGGGCATGTAATTATGAAGATAGTATGATGGGATTATTTAAAACACACTTATAACCACATATGTCAATAGATAAAAGACTAGAAGACATTTTGCCATGTTAATTTTGAGTGGTGAGATTGTAGGGGATGATTTTATTTTCTTCCTATTTTTCAGCAGTTTATAAAGATATTATGATGAATATAAGACTGTGTTTGTAATAAATATAAAATAGTGTTTTATGATGAATATATAATAGTGCTTTTTTAAAAGAGTTACTGTCCTTTTTTTTAGTTGTAGATGGATGCAATATTCTTTTTTTATTTATTTTTTTATGTGGTGCTGAGCATCAAACCCAGTGCCTCATGCATTCTAGGCAAGGGCTTTACCACTGAGCCACAACCCCAGCCCCATAACGGTGTTTTAATCAGAAAAAATTAATCAGTTTGAATTTAACACTCCTCAATTCATTCTCTAAACCCCTAAGATTGAAAGTGGGCAAATGGGGTTGGGGCTGTAGTTCAGAGGCAGAATGCTTGCCTAACAAGTGTGAAGCCCTGGTTTTAATACCCAGTACTACAAAATAAATTAATAAATTAATATATATATATATATATATATATATATATATATATAAATGGTCAGAGAATCTGAATATATATTTACTAAAAGAAGCAAAATGGTCAATAAATATATGAAAAAATATTCAACACCTTTAGTCATCAAGGAAATGATACTCAAAACTGTCTTGAGTTTCCAACTCACACTATTCCCAAGGTCTACAACCAAAAATAAGTAAATAAAAATTGCAAATTCTGGCTATGATGTGGGTAAAAAGGAATCTTTATACACACTTGGTGGGAATGTAAACTAGTATAGCCACTATGGTAACCAGAATGAAGATTTCTCAAAAAATTCAAATTAGAATACTATATCATCCAAATATATTACTCCTGGGGGTATACCTGAAGGAAATAAAATTAGTATACAAAAGAGATACTATATACCTATATGTAGTGCAGCATTGTTTTCAGTAGAGAAGATATGAATTAGCCTAGGTACCCTTCAACAGATGAAAAGAAAAAGAAAATGCAGTGAATATATAAGCAATGAAATATTATTTAGCCATAAAGAAGAATAAAATAATAACATATATAGGAAAATGGATGGAACTAGGACTCATTGAGTTAAGCAAAATAAGCCAGACACAGAAAATTAATATAGCAAGTTTAATCTCATATGTTGAAACTTCAACAAGTAGCAAAAAATATAACCTGAAATTAAAAGAGGAACTATTAGGGAAGGGGACAGGGTTCAGAGGCAGAAAGTGGAAGGTTAAAGCAGGTAAAAGGGAGGAGAGTAGGTATGACTAAAACGCTACATATGCATGTATAAAAATGTCACATTGAAACAAACCTATTAATCTGTATAATTAATATGAATTAATATGCATAATTAAAAATGCAGAAGGAAAAATATAAACCTAATAAACGCAAGGTCTAACTAAAATATGAAACTTGAAATATTCAACTGTAAGTCATCTGGCCCCTGTGAATTCCTGCTTCCTGATATATGTCTTTAGTCTTTCCCATTTCCTGTTGTGTTAAACTCATAGTTTAAGCTACTACTGTCTTTTTTATTCTGATATTAGTTTTCATATTGTAAAATTTCTGAAAATAGGATAGAGCTTACAATAAATGCACATAATTAATTTGGTAGATCTTTCCCCCAAACAGCTATTTGAAATCTTAATGTTTATATTTTGTGAATTTTCTTATGTGTTTTTCTCTGATAGACAGCTAATCTATTAAATTAATGAGCTGATTAAAAGTTGCAGAGCTGCTGCTGTGTTTGCAGTTAGAAGACCTCATAGAGTTTGAGCCAGCTGTACCAGCTGTGTTATTTACTGAAATGTAAGAATTTTCTCCTACTTCCATTCAAGTTGAACTGATGATTTCATATGGGGGGGGGGGGGACAAAAAGACAAAGCAAAGAATTTCCTTTACCTTCTTGCTTCAGTGGGGATCCAATCAATGCTTCAGGTTCTTTATCACTGTGGGTAGTGGAAGGGAGCAAGCCCAATTTTTCATATAGGAGAGATTTTGCTTCAAATTTTACTTAAACTTTATAGGTATAATGGAATTTTCAAGGTCACTGAAGTTATCACTGCTTTTGTTTGGCCAACTATAAATCAAAAAGCAAATTTTCAGTTCTTTAGACCTCTAATGGCTGGGCTACCTTCATTGACTACAAGCAATAAAAACAAACAAACAAACAAAAAGAAAACAACAACAACAACAAAAAAACACTCAGCTAGAAGATTTTGAATTTCCACAGCCTAATGATAGGTGGGACAAAAAGAGTTAAAATCTACATTTTATTAAAACAAATTTAAAAAATCTATATTTTAAAGATTGTTTGAATTTCATTTCTGGTATAAAGAACACTAAATTTCAATCAAATGTCACAATATTAAAAAGCAAAAAAATAATTATTAAAAATATAAGACATGAGATATGTTGGCTGCTTAACCAGTCTTGCAAATAATATTGATATCAGATGACTTAGTACAAATTTATTTCACTCTTTCAACAAATATTTATGGAAAAGTCCTAGTCCAGGCACTATGCTAGGTCCTAGGTACATTGTGAGGAGCAAAATGACCCATCATCTACCTTCCTGTGGTACTAACAGAGACACTGACACACAGAAATTAAACAGATGTGGGTTTAGGCTTAAAACTTCTCAGTGAGAGCTGGATATATAGCACAGTGGCAGAGCATTGCCTAGCATGAGGACC
The DNA here is from genome assembly GCF_047511675.1 of Marmota flaviventris. Taxonomy (NCBI): domain Eukaryota; kingdom Metazoa; phylum Chordata; class Mammalia; order Rodentia; family Sciuridae; genus Marmota; species Marmota flaviventris. The sequence continues at coordinate 125,961,990 of NC_092518.1, forward strand.
TTGGTTGGATCTCCAGCACCACACACACAAAAATATATTAAGATTTCTAGAGAAAAGACATTGTGAGTTTTCTTTACCACCTCACATACACCAAACTAGGCATCAGAATATACAAGTATGAAAAGAAAGCTAAACAAAAATTGGAATCCATTCTGGAAATTAGAATTAAATGTTATTTAAATTTAGTAATTTGGGAAATTTTTAATTTTAAATAAATACACAAATATACATACATACAAACATTTACACACATATATACATCTGATACACATACACACAAATATATCTGATATTATGTCAGATATATGTATGCATGTATATATGCACATAATTGCATGTGTATGTATATGAACATATGAAGATTTTAGAATTTAAAACATATCTGAATTAATTTTTGAGACAATGTGTACAAAACAAATGATAACTGGTTAGTATATTCTGTGAAATGAAGAAAATATTGATTTTACAATAATATAAAGGGATGCTTATTAAATTGTTAATATTCATTTTTATTTGGGGTACATTTGCAAGATGCTTTTCAAATTACCTCTTTTAGCCCAGTGAAAAGTCTAGAATGTATAACTATTTTAAGGAATAGTGTTTTGTAAAACAACATGTTATTGAAGCACAATCATAAACATATTTCCTGCTTTTTTATTCTTTGTAGTTAACAACACTTAGTTTTATTCTGCTCCTAGAAATTTGTGGTAAAAAAGGAACAAAAGTATGGGGAAAAAGTAGGATCCAAACAGATGTCTATGACTTCACACTTAAAGAAATATAATTGCTCATTAATGCATGCTAACATAACCCACCTCGCTAATTATCAAATAGATGCAGCTTTAAATTGTGACATTTTAAATGTATGATACGTTTTTTTTTATTATAAATTGCAGAGCACATAAAGAAATGGATGAAGTGGAACAAGAACTTCTCTCTCAGCCTGATTACACACCTGTAATCCCAGCAGTTCAGGAGGCTGAGGCAGGAGGATCATGAGTTCAAAGCCAGCCTCATCAACTTGGTGAGACCCTAAGCAACTCAGTGAGACCCTGTCTCTAAATAAAATACAAAATAGGGCTGGGGATGTGGCTCAGTGGTTGAGTGCCCCTGAGTTCAATTCCCAGAACTGCATCAAAAGGGCAGGGACGAGTACACAAAACAGAATCAAAACTAATTTATTTCATAGGGAGAAAGGGGAGAACAGAATAGGGAGTATAAGAGAAAAGAAAAAGAATTAGTAAAGAAAGTGTAGAACCAAATTCAATTCTCCACACAGGCAGCTGGTGGAAGTATGAGGGAGGGAAAGTAAAAACTAAAAGGGAAACAAGACCAAATTTAATTTATTTCACAAGAGAAAAAGAGATAGTATTAAAGAGATAAGAGAGACCAAAATATATAAAAAATGGAAAAGGAACAAAAATGAATTTTACACGTTTTTCAGGGAGCAAGTAGAAGCATCAATAATGATAAAACAAAATGATACAAGCAACTCCAGAGAGGGATCACAGAGAAAAAACAGGACCAATGACAATTTCATTAGGATGCAGAAGAAGGCATGGGTTAGAAAAGAAAAATGACCGCAAAGTAGACAAAAAATAGAGTACACAGGAACTAACTTAAATTTCTTCATGATCAAAGCGAGAGTAGGGTGAATGTGAGGTGGGTAGAATAAAAATAACCAAAATTGGAAAAGGATGATCATGGAAATAGTCCAACTTCTTTAAAAAGGGTGAGAAAAGTAGATGGAGGGTTGGGAGATAAGAAAGAAAATTTACACATTAGTGGGAAAATATTTGAAAGAACAGGACCAAATCTAACTCCCTCATAAAGAGGAAAGGAGGGCAAGATAAAGATGAGAAGATAAGAAAGAAAAGAGATGTCAGTGTTGGAAAACAGTAAAGAAAATAGTGAAAACTCAGCTCAACAAAAAGCAATAGAGAAATATGGTGGTACAAATATGGTGAAATTGGGGGAAAAGTATGGGTTAAAAATAATAATGTTTTGCTGATGAGTTTAATGCTCAAATAAAAATGTCAGGGATAACCACTATTCTGGCAAGGAGAGTAGATCCTACCTATGGAGGCATGACTCCTTAGGATAGTGTTAGTATGTGTTGAAAGAACCAGTTGTTGTCCAAGGCAGAAACCCTGGCACATACCTATTTGGACAGCTTTCAGTTCTGTGGAGCCAGGTGCAGTCTTTAGGACCTCTTAAGTAGCACTAAGGACACAGGTCTTTCCACTCACCAGTAGAACTGGTATCAACTAGAAATATGTAAGATTTGATAGCATTTTATCATCACTGCATAGGAAATGTGGTAACAGAAAAAGAATCACTAACAGTACCAATATCAAGAATGTGATTAGTAAATAGCCAGAGTCTCAGAATGAGGAAGTAAATGTTTTCAGATATCCAAACCTGAAGGTAAAGTAACAGTTCACAGAAGTCTGTAGTTCTCATTTATATTCCTTTTTGGCTTGCAAAGCTTATTGAGTCTAATAATAGCAGAGCCAAAGTAGAGTATTTGAGATGAGTATTATTTCTTAGTGCCTTTTCCTTTTGGGGATATAGAGAAGTAAGCAAGGAGCAAAAGACTCGCCAAGTTGGATTCTTAAACTCATCCTTCAAAGGGTTTATATTGTCTGCTGTAACTGCCTGGGAACATTTTAGCTTTCAACAACTCTCTCCTTTTCTTTTTAATTAAATGCTTTCTATTTGAAGCAAAAACCATTTAACATGACCACTTAAAATATTGCCTCCTCTCTATACATCTGAGAGAATTTATTACATAAAGATCTTTCCTTTTACTTCACTTTTTAAAATTACACTTAAATGTTTGTGGCTTTAATATCTAAGCAATAAAATAACTTAATGTTAAGGAGGAAACAAAGAACACTTTTTTTTCCCTCTGGTTAAATGAATAAAGTTCTCTGTGCATAGGGGTTAAGAATTTACATGACCTGCAATTCTTTTACACAATTACTTTCTGTAAAGACCATAATGGCCCTAAGCAAATTTTTTGCACTCTGTGACTCCTCACCTCTACCATCTTAACTGCAAGTTTTACCTTGTTCTGCCTGTTTTCCTCACATATTGATTGTACAGATAGTTTTTTTCCTAGAGAAAATCATAGGATTAGAAGTAACCTAATGTCTTCTACAAAATGCTTTGAGACCTTTGTTTTTTTCTCATGAAGAATTACTTGCAGATTTTTCTAGGAACTAGTCACCTAGAACAAAAAAAAAATATTCTTTCATATAGTTTGGGTAGAAACTTGTGTACTCTTAATTCACAATCTTCAAATTTCATACTACATTATATTTTTAAAATTTCAAAAAAGAGAGATAAATTATTTCTTGACCCCCCACCCCACACTGTCATTACTCACAAACATAGTCAAACTTATCAATGGGGTATCAATCCTCACCAAACTCAAAAAAATAATATATTTAGGAAACTTTGTAGAAGTTCTAAATGTTTCTGACTTTATATTTGAAAAATAATCAAAGTGATGATTCTTGTTGGCTTATATATGAAAATTACTTTTTCAAAAAAGCAAATTTCTTCAATTAGATTTATTTTGCCTTGGGATTTTAGACATTTAAACAAAATCTTCATTGTTTGTTCCTAGTTTTTCTTTAAAATAGATGTTGGTTAATTTTATGATGAGCTATATTTGGATTATAAGGTATCTAGCAGTAAAAAAAATAAAAAATAAATTAAAAAAAACCAACAGAACCTGAAAAAATAAAAGAAGGTGAATAAAAGAATATTCAGTATGATGAAAAGAAATCAGGATAGGAAAAATATTAAAAATTAGCAAATTTGAAACAAGGTAACAGAAGACAGACAATAATGAAAATGTGTGAAACCTCACTATTTAAAGAAAAATAGCAATATAGTAAGCAAACAAAAAAAGAATCTTCCAAAACCAAAATGAAAGAAAAAGATTAAAAATAGGATTAAGAAAGGAATACCAGCTACAATAACATGTACCACGAGTCAAAGAAAATGCTTTCAGTAACCCTTCAGACTCTTTCAGGGATTCTTCACATTATTGCTCTCACTATTCTCTTTCCACTTCATCTCTCCAAAAGACTTTTATAAATATTTTCACGGTTGTATATCAGATCTAATCTGACTTATAGATAGATGTTATAACCCGCAATATAACATGCATAGTAAGGGCTTGAAACTGGTGACATCACCCAGACTTATGTTTGAGCTTCAGTTCTGGCTTTGATCAATTGTATAAACTCAGGCAAGATAATTGTTAGTAAGCTTTTTGTCACTGTGGAAAAATGCCTGACAAAATCAACTTATAGGATAAAATGTTTATTTTGTCTCAGGATTTCAGAGGTTTCCATGCAATGTAGATTTGCTCTATCATTATGGGCCTGTGGTAGACAGAGCATCATGACAGAAGGGCATGATGAAAGAAAGCTGATACCTTATGGCAGCCAGGAAGGATAGAGAGAGAGACAGAGACAGAGACACAGAGATAGAGGGAGGAAGGAAAGTGCCAGGGACAAAACATATCCTTCTGGGGCACTCCCCCAGTGACCTACTTCCTCCAACTAGGCCCCATCATTTGTTCTTTCCACCACATCCCAGTATTGCTATCAAATTATGAATCCATCAATGTATCAATCCACTATTGATGTTACAGCCTTTATGATCCAGTCAATTTCCAAAAGCCCTACCTCTGAGCTCTGGTACACTGGGGTGACATCAATATGTGAACCTTTGGGAGACATTCCAGATTCAAACCAAAAGAGTAATTAACAACCTTTAGCATTATTTTGACCATATTTTAAATAGAAAATAGCACTAACTGCTTCACACATTTGCTGTATGAAGATTAAATGCTGGTACATTCTTAATATAGAATGCGGAACATTAGCACTCGAGATTATTATATTCTATTTGTGTGTGTGTGTGTGTGTATGTATGTGTGTGAATAGTCTTGTTACTCTGAGGAGGTTGATTTCCTTCAAGTGGGAATAAACTTTATATCCGTCTTTTACCTTGTACTATACTCTGTAAAATATATCAGATACTATCTCTCGTTAACTAATCTATTGGAATCTATTTCTCATTCTAATGAAAATAAAGATCATGGTAAAGGAAACACTGAAATGCTAAGCCTCACACCTCACCTGAATCACCTTGATTTCCACATGAACAGGCAATCTATCATGCTTCCCTGCATTTTGGAATATGTCAAACAAGATTTATAGAATTTTAAACCAAGTTAATTGGTCATTTGGAATATCTCACATAGGCAATATTTATGAGCAATATTTTACTTATAATGAATTATCTACATTATTATGCTTTCTAAAAAACTTAAAAGAAATGATCTTAAAAAATTTCTCAAGTCTTATTTATTGTTTCCTTAGTCACCAAATTTGAATAGATGCAGATTTCAGGTTCTTTTGTAGTTTCATATTTTATTCCTATTTAGGAAGAGCCTATATAATACCAATTCTCTTAAAAAAAAGTCAATGGGGTTGTATAATTTTGGAAAAATAAGACTAAGCAGTTTCATGCTTTCTAAGAAAAAAAATATATTTTTAATTCTCAATGTTTAGAACATGCTCTAATAACATTTGATACAATTAAGACAATGATTTTATTCCTGAAACATGATAAATTTAAGTCAATACTTTAAAGTTAGAGACTACTTAATCTGATTTTTTGCTAGCATTAGTGATACTATAGAAGAGTGATTTTTAAAGCTTAAACCATTAAAAATATAAGAGATTATCAATTTTTTGATGGTATTAATTTTAAAGCTTAGAAGCAACTGAAGAAATTACAAATATAGGTGGTTTGTTTGTTTAAAATAATTAAAACGTGCAAGTCAATAGCAAAATGAAAAGACAAATTGCAACAATCATATATGCACACATACATACTTACACAAATATATATAATACATGTACATATATGCATGTGAATATGTAAGCATATATGTATAAAAACATGTATGGATAAATGAGAAGATCGAAATTTAAATTTATTTAAGTCACTATTGGTAAATTTATTTTTAAATTTCTTTCTTTCATTCATCCAAATGTTTTATCCAATTAATAGGGACAGAAAATGATGCAAACCTTCTGGTATAGATTTTATGGTACCACGTATTTCATGGTACTTATAATGTACCATGAAAATATAATGAGATTAACTGAATTTTCATTTGAAAGCATATTTTAAGAGGCTGAAATTCTGTTTACAAAGCATAATTAATTTAAAAAGAAATGTTTATACATATTCTTACATATTCAGCAAATGTTTACCAGTTTCGTAGTGTTGATAACAGTGGAGAATATATTTAGAAAAATAATGTGAAATAAAGAATTTAGTCAGTGGTGACTATTGGAAATATTGGTGACTTTTCTTCTTTTTTTTTATCTTTATATAATTTTACAATTTTCTCTGATCAACATGTATTTTAGAACTAAAACATCAATTCCCTAAAATATAATAGTGAAAAGCTTTGAGATTGCTGAATTTGAAATTATATACAATGTAAATAAACCATGGCCCAATTGGGAGCTATAAACATTTTTTATAGTAGTTAATCTCTCACACTTGATCACCCTTAGAAAATAAACTTTTAAAATTCCGGAAGTGCTCCAAAGTTGTACAAGAAAGAACATTTGCTTTAACTTAAATAAATAAAAAATATAATTAAATATTCTGCAAACTTACAAAATGAGCTTTGGGCTCTTTCAGGAAAAAAAAAAAAATCCACAACCCCTTCAGGACCCACTGAATATGTTTTGCAAAGGACACATGAACCACATTGCTGTGATACAAAGAACAAGCCACATGGGGGCAGAAGAGTAATATGGTTAAAAATAATCCTAGCCTAGATATCTTGCTTATGCAGCTTAATTTTACCAATTACAGAATTATTAAATATCAATACTCTTTACCCTTGATATCACAACATGTTCATTTAACTATTTCAGATTCCATATATAAAACATACTATTGCTAAAATTGGAAAAACCTGGCACGGTAGAATTAATGACAAGTCCATATTGTATGCTTTTTCAGAGAGACAGTCTGAAAATGCTTGTATATTTTGCTTTTGTCTTGTTTTATTTAGCCATTGAATACAGATGTAGTCTTTCACCAGAATACCTCAGGAAGAGGAAAATAAATGAAATTACCTGGAATTATGAACTCAATATGTTTAACCTATAAGGGGAAGCTTTAGAGATCACTTGGTCTAAAACTCTAATGTTATCAATGGAGAAACTGAGGCCCTAAAAATAACACACCAAAAAGACATGGTATGTTAAGTCAGAGGCAAAACTGGAAAGCATATGCAGATCAATTAGAAAATGCTCACAGATTGATGAATCATCTAGAAGCAATAACAATTCTGATTTTTCTCTAAACCAGATCTCAGACTCAACTCAGTGGTTTCAGTGTCAGGGTCAGAAGAAATCTATGATGGAAAAAGGTAGCATGCTATTCCTCACATGTTTTTTCATTCTAGAGCCCAGATTGTCCAAGTGGCCTTTAGAAGTCCATTGTGATGTTTCCTGAACCAATCTCAGAAGCAGCATCTTGTAAGACAGGACTGGTATAATAATGACAACTTCATACTAACTGCTATCAATCATCAAGTCATGGAGGCACAGATTGATTAAGGACCATAGGAATATCATAGATCAAGGTTTTCTTACCCTAGCCATATAATGGTTTAAGGAAATGTTAGCCAGTTTCTTCTGAAACACTATTTGAATTTGGGGCAGCAAGCTTAGCAAGAATGTTAGCAGTCAGTAATAATATCCATTTCATCAATGTTCTTTCAATCCTCAGCTAAAAGTAACTTTATACTGATAAAGTTCACTGTGGACATATAACCCACTTTTACAGGACTTTTTCAATCATAAAATCATTTTGAAGTAAAACATTTAGTCATTTAATATTAAAACTTTGTCATCTAATGATCTACCCCTAGCCCAATATACTCTTTGTTAACATGCACACTTCACTGACTTTCATTTGAGAAACAGGTTGTGTGTTAAACATAAAAAGTGAGCTCATAATTAAAATATTGATTTATTAAGATTTTTTTTAGCAGCAGCTTGGAGAGTTCTCCCTGCCAGCCACTTATCTATCCATCTACTATGGTGTGAATGTTTTTGTCCACTCAAAATTTAAATGCTAAAATCGTAACCCTAAGGTAATACTGTTAGGAACTAGAAACAGGGCCTTAGGAGGTAATTATGACATGAAAGTGAATGTAATGTGTGTGTCCTTATTAAAAGAGATTTCAGAGTGTATCCTAGCTACTTCCACCATATGAGGACACAGGGTGAAGGCACCTGGTATGAAGTGGGAAGTAAGATATTGAATCTTCCAGCTCCTTGATCTTGATTTTTCAGCTTCAGAACTGTGAGGAATAAATTTCTGTTTATTAAGCCACCCAGTTTATGGTATTCTATTAGAACAGCTAAGACAATATTGTACTCCTGATTTTCTTAGATGTGCAGGCCACCAATTTCCTTTACTTTCTGAGGAATTCAAGAGAAAATTTATCCCATTCAGGCCTCCCTTCCTGATGATGCCTGTGAGAACCTCTAAGATTTATGTTCATATCTTTTCTGTTTTCTTGTTGTTTGTCTGAGGAACAGATACAAAAGGACACTTATAAAAACTGTAGAATATGAGAAATTATAATCCAGTAAATATCAGTGGTCTAACCAACTGGCTTAAGGAGCAATGCCTCACTACAACTTTGTAGCTCCTTTTTCATCTCCCTCCCACTTATCTAGCCATATGGATAATAACCCTTAACTTTTCCTATTATTATTATTATTATTATTATTATTATTATTTTGGTACAAGGTATTGAACTTGGGGGCTCATAACCACTGAGCCACATCCCCAGCCCTATTTTTTGTGTGTGTGTGTGTATTTTATTTAGAGACAGGGTCTCACTGAGTTGCTTGGCACCTTGCTTTTGCTGAGGCTGGATTTGAACTCATGATCCTCCTGCTTCAGCCTCCTGAGCCACGAAGATTACAGACATGCACAACCATGCCCGGATTTTTCCCCATATACTTTTGTTACATGTGTTTGTGCCCTGGACATTTAATTCTGCCTGGTTTTGAATGTTTTATGAATAGAGACATACTGAAAGTGATCTATGTTTTTTCTTGACTAATATCAATCTTCCTGATAGTCTAACACATAGTTTCATTGCTGTAATTTATTCATTTTAATTACCATTTAACTTGTCCTTTTGTGACTACAACACAATACATTTATTAATTCTATTATTGACAGATAATTGGGTTGTTTCCAGGATTTTGCAATTAGAAGCAATCAAAGTTGAGAATCCTTAAACACATCATCTTATTCAATAGAACAAAGAGACTAGGACAATTATTTGAAAGTTGACCTGTGGAGTCATAAGAGAAGGGTGGCTTCTTTAAATTTTTAAAATAATGACAAATTACTTTGCAAAGTGTTCAAACCAATTTAGTGTCCTGTGTAATGATGCCAAGTTTTATTTGGTCCATATCCATAAGGTTATGAATATGATAATGGTGTTCTATTGTTTTAATGTGAATTTTCTTGATTATTAATGAGATCTGACAAATAAACATCTGACCAGGTAAACATCTTGTCAGATATTTATCTGCCATTTGTACTTCTGTGAAGTGTCTATGAATTATTTTACTCTTCTATTGAGTTGTTTGTGGATTTCGTTTTTAAATGTTTTTCATAGTTTTCAGGGACATGGGTTGTAATTTTATTCTTCTTCATTTGTGTCTTGTCCTTTAGCTTCATTTATGGGGTCTTACAATGAATTTAACATTATTGATTTTAATATGGTTGAATACAAAATATTTTATATGTAATTTGTGTTTTCTATGTCTTATTTAAGAGACAATTGCCTACCCCCAAGAGTCTAACATTATTACGTTTCCTTCTTTTTAACAGTTTTGCTGCTCATATTTAAGTTCACAATTTGGTCAAAAATAGTTATTGTCTCTGGTTTCAGCTAAAGATCCCATTCATTTTTTTTCATTGATAAATATTTGCTTCATCCATATTTATTGAAAAGTCTTTTCTTTCTTGGGTGACGTGCAATGCCCCCTCTCTCATAATTCAAGTTTCCAAATATCTGTGACTCTATTTCCAGCCTCTTTTTTTATACCACCTGTCTTTTTTACTGTTGTCATGCTAATAGCCTACATTTTTTTCATCAACATAGCTTCCTAGAATTTGAGAAACCTGATAAGGTAACCCCTTTCACACCTAATTCTACTTCATGACACAGTTTGTTATTCTAGGACTTTTGATTATCCACATGAATTTTTAGGTTCCTCAAGTGCCACAATAAAGTATGCTGATTCTAACAGGAATTCCCTTGCTTTTGTAAAACAGTTTTGGGGAACATTGTATTTTTATAATGCAGTGTCTTCTAATCCATGAATATGGCATCTCTCTCTATTTCTTGGGTATTTCTAATGACTTTCATTAAAATTGTACAATTTTTCTGTACATATTTCCTATTTTGGAGTAAGAATTATTCCTGGGTAATTACTAATTATTGATGCTTTTATAACTGGTATCGTTTCTATTTTATTGTGTAGCTATGCATTGTTGCTGGAGAGAAATAGATTTTAGTGTGTTGATCATGCATTCCAACACTTCAAAAATTCATCTTTTTAATTCTAATAATTTATTTTTATTTTCTAATTGGTGAATTATCATTATATATAATAGTTGGATTCATTATGCAATATTCTTACATACACATATCATAATTTAGCCAATCTCATTCCCCTTTACCTTTCTTTGCCCTTTCTCTTCCTTCCCCTGAATTGCTTGTTCAGCTCTACTGATGCTCCTATTATTATTATTTTAGTGCATTATAATTGCATATAAGAGTGGTATTCATTGTGGTATATTTATAAATGGACATAGCATAATTTGGTAGATTTTGTTCCCTAGTATTTCTCCATATTCTCCTCTCCTTACTCCCTCTAGATTCCCTTCCTCTATTGTATCTCTTTTATTTTCATGAGATTCCTCTTTTTGTCTTTTTTTTTTCTTTTTTTTGGTCTGTGTATTCCACATATGACAGAAAACAAATGACCCTTGATCTTCTGATTTTGGCTTATTTCACTTAATACACTGTTCTCAAGTTCTACCCTTCATTTGTAAATTACATAATTTCATGCTTTATAACTGCATACAATTCCACTGTGTACATATACCGTATTTTCTTTATATATTCATTCACTGATGCATACCTAGGTTGATTCCATAACTTGTCTATTGAGTAATTTTAAGAATTTATCTGCATACATTTTTAAATTTTTGAAATCATTATTTTTCAGGTGCACATAATGAAGAGCATCTTTCTAATTCTTCAATTTTTTTGTTTATTTATTTTTGCCTTACTGTACTGACTCATATATTAAGCACAGTATTGAACAGGGGTAGTGGCAGTGCAAAACATTTAGTCATTGCAGGTTTTAAATAGAAAACTTTCCTTATATAACCAGTAAGTATGAGGTTTATTGTGAATTTTTATAGGTACCATTTATTAGGGTAATAAAGATTAATTTTGTTTGTACTTTGCTAAAACTTATTTTATATTTAAATAATGACTGAAGTTCAATTTTTGTCAAACATTTTGTTCTCCGCCTATTGATGGTTACATTATTTTTCTCTTTAATAAGTTAATATAGTAAATTAATTGATTTTCTAATATGAAACCATCCTAAACATTATAGGTAAATATTCAATTTAAAAATTCTATTTTTATTTTAATATGTAATTTTGACATGTTAAAACACTGCTTCATTTTTTACTAATATTTTGCTAATGATCACTATAGTTTAAAACTAGAACGTCCTCCAAATCCATGTGGTAAATCCTGTTGGTGCCTTATCAGAAGGTTGTGGAACCTTTGAGAAATGGGCCCAGTGGGAGGAAGTTAGGTCATTGGGACCATGCCTTTAGAAAGGAAAAGAGCCCAGAGACTGTGGGAACAGTATCCTTCTTTCTATCTCTTGTCTTTCTCTCCTCCTCCTCCTCCTCTTCCTCTTCCTCTTCCTCTTGGATAATAGGGGGTAGCAAGATCCTGTCCACTCTTCTTTTCCTACTTCATGGATGTCATGTGGTAAATAGTTTTGTTCTAAAATACCCTTCTGCCACTCTGTGATGCCTTGCCACAGACCTAAATGCAACAAGACCAACCCAATCATGGACTGAAAAGTCCAAACTTGTGAGACAATATGAACCTTTTCTCTTTAAAAGTTAATTATCTCTGGTGTTTCTTACAGTGATGGAAAGCTGACAACACAATGAATATTGAATCTATGAGATTTCCATCACATAGTGTTCATTGTTGCATTGCCCTTACATATGTTTGGTTAAAGTTTTGATAGTAACATTAAATGAGTTGAGGATTATTTCTGTAACAACTTAAGCAGTTTTGTGAGATCTTAAATTAATCTTTTGATCTTTGGGAGAAGGGTTGATTAAGTGAAGGCTAATACACATATGTAAGAACTTCTCTGATATTTGCCTAGGAAAGCCATTGACCTTTAATTGCAATGACCTTTTTTTTCCCTCAGAAGTTTAGTTGTTCTTTTATCAGTATTACTAGTCCATTTTTAAAATGTTTAGTTCTTTTATAATATTTTACATTCATGTCTTCATATCTTAGTTTAAACATGCCAATTTTATAGTCCTCATACTAGTATTTTATTTTCTGAAGTTAGTGAAACTATAATTTTGCTATTTCTGATATCAATGGACTCTCATTTTGTATCATTTCCTTGTAGTTTTGGAAATTTTGATTACAAATTCATTCTCAACTTGGTAATCTCATAATGTTCAAGTTGACATAATGTCTCTCCAAAGAGATCTTGCTTCTTCACATACCAGCTGGTAAGTATTTTTATATTAATTTCTTACCTTGGGGATTTATATGTTTTTATGATAGCTGGCTTACTTTAAAATCCACTGAATGTAGGCTGCATATATCAGGAACTTCCCTCACCCCTGCAAAACTTAGTAGGGACTGATAAGCTTCTTTCTTCATCTTCTTGTGCCTTTTCCAGTTTATTTTTTCTATTTCTGTATTTTGGTTATACAGCCCTAACTGTCAGCTTCAAGACTCATGTGAAACTTAATTAAGTATACTAGTCACCATTCTGGCGTGAAAACACTAACAATTCATGGCCATCAAGCTCCTCTTAAGTCCTCTCTTTGCCTTTGGCCTGGAGTAGAATGTGTTACTATTTCTAAGCTCCACTGTAACTTTAAAAGGACATTGGCTCAATTTCTGTTTGTTTTTCAGCATAAGGATCTTCAAGTTCTGTAATGTATATCTTAAGGTGACAAAGAGATTCCCCAAAGTATTTCTTCAAGAATGGTAAATTCCCAAACATAAATTTGTGCTAAATATTAGGACAAATGAACATATAAAAGGGACACATAGGGCTGGAGTTGTAGCTCAGTGGTAGAGCACTTGCCTCGTACGTGTGGGAAACTGTGTTTGATTCCCAGCAACATATATACATAAGCAAATAAGAAAAAGGTCCATCAACAACTATTTTTTTAAAAAAGGGGCACACATACCTATTATTACCTTATATACTCTTCCCTTGAGCCACTTATGACCTCCATCTGGAGAGAAAGGCAAAGGGAAGGTCACAGAGAACTCCCTGCATCTATAGTTTTCTGAAATGCCATATTTGGGGGTAATATGTCTTGAACCCCATCAGTACTCTTAACTGACCATAAAAGTAATTTACTAGAATTATTTGATATTAAAATGCAGTCAGTGTACTATATTGAAACATGCATGCTCATTTTTTTTGCAGCAAAATTCACAAAATCCAAGGTTTGCAGTCAGCCAGGGTGTCCATCAACAGAAGAGTAGATAGATGAAATGTGATATATATATATATATATATATATATATATATATATATATATATATATATATATGCACATTGGAGTTTCAACCATAAAGAAGAATAAAGTATAGCATATGCAGAAAAATGAATGGAACTGGAGAGCATCATTCTAGAACAAAATAACGGAGAAAAGGGATCTCACAAAAATGAAGAGACCAGTAAAATAGACAAAGGGGATCCAGGGGAGGCAAGAGGGGAGGGAAGAGTGGTATGAGAGAATGAAACAGATGGAATTATGTGTTGTGCAAGTATGTATACATCATAATGAATCCCATTATGATTCAGGTCATAAGATGCTTATTTTTGTGTTGTCCTTGCTATATCCGCAGGAAGGGAACATCTTTAACTGTAAAGACATCAGGATACAAGGAGAATCTGGACAAACATGTGTGGTTCAATTCTCCATGGTTTATTTCTGACCAATCATATTTCTCCACAACCATTTCCTTCTTCATCACACCTAAGTATTAAAATATACATTTCTGAATGTTCCAATATCAGATGAAACTTAAATTAAATAAATCTGTTTTTCTCTTCTTAATTCTCCTTTTGTTACAGAGTCCTCAGCCATGAACCTAGAATGAGAGAGGGAAAGATTTCTTTTTCTTACAGTATTTACCATTATCTTATAACATTTCTTAATTACTTTTAGTTATCTACTCAGTAGAGATTCATGGATCATTTTCTCATTCAGAAACAACTTTTACTTTTTTTAATCTCAAGCCATATATGGTAATTTTCAGACATCTAGAAAACACTCTATGTACTCATTAATGTTATTAGAATTCATTCTGAGAGAATAGTTCCTGAAATATGATGGTTGGTAGAGAGTAACATCTGTGCTTTATTTCTTATTAGTATGTTCTTGACATTTAAAATATTACACAAATTATGAACCCCCTGATGTTTTACTGCTTTCTGACAAAATTTCATTTCCCATAATTGTCATTGAGTCAATTAATACCACACCCTTTTAAAGTGATGTGTTCAGTATCCCTATCATAAAAAGTGGTATGTGTATGGTAAGATAGAAGAACAGTGAATAAGACACATGTTGGGAATAACAGGAAGACTTATGAATATGTATTATGTCAGGGATTTTGTTTTGTTCTTTCACGTATATTTTATCTTTTGATTTCTATAACAATCTTGTGAAACAAAAGTTACTTTTACTCTAATTGTATTTTTAAATTTTTCTTTTAGTTGTAGATGGACACAATACCTTTATTTTATTTATTTATTTTTATGTGGTGCTCAGGTTTGAACCTAGTGCCTCATATGTGTGAGGCAAGTGCTCTGCCAATGAACCACAATCCCAGCCTTCTAATTGTATTTTTTGATGTTACCAGGGATAGAATCCAGGTGCACTTTACCACTGAGCCACATCACCGGTCCTTTTTTATATTTTTATTTTGACACAGGGTCTCACTAATTTGCTACGGCTTTGCTAAGATGCTGAGGCTGGCTTTGAATGTGCGATCCACTTGACTCAGCTTCCCAAATTTCTGGGATTACAATTGTGTACCACTGAACCTGACAAAATTGTATAGATGATGAAAATAAGACCCGATAATACAGGTGACTAACCCAGTTCATAGGCTTGGGGTTTGGGATTGTTTGCTTATTTGTTTTGTCATGGTGAGGATTGAACCCAGGGATTTGTACATACTAGGCAGGCATTATGCCATTGAACTACACCCCTAGCCTTAATTCACAGTTTTAGTAAGTAGTGTTTTTCCTCTGTCTCTGCCTTGAGTACAATATTTTGTTTTGTTTTGTTCACATGACTCATAGTTCTCCTCATTTCTACCAAACACTGGATTCAATGCCCTCAGACCATACTTGTATATATAGTTTATTAACCAACCATTTTATGGAGGAAGAGCTTAGAAATTGTTGGTGATACTTTATGGTATCGTTGAAACCAGAGCTCAGGCTGGTACTCAGATAATTCCGTGAGATCCAACGAATTAAGTATTCTAAAATATGTTCTATTCCCTGAACAGTGTATATTTGCCAAATGAAACAAACCTATTGTGTTAGTTTTATAATTATTGTATTAAGACATCACATGGCTTAATACAACAGAAAGTTATTTTCTCACAGACCTAGAGATTAGAAGTCTGCAACAAGATACAAACTGGGCCATACTCCCCATGAAGGCTCTAAAGATCCGTAAATGTAGAGAAACAGACTTGCTAAAACTTAAACATGTGGTATTATGAAAAAGACCTCAATCCAATCAAGACAGGAGAAAATCAGGATTATTGTAAGTAGGAACGTATTGGATATGAGTTGATTTCCTCTTCTAGACTGCAAGCTAGTTGAGGACATGGGTACAATTGTAAATTTATATTTTCTACAACATTTAACATTCTTATTTTTATTCATTAAGCATAAATTTATTAGCCTGGCTATTAATGAACACTCAGTTTACATGCTTGCTGATTAACTTTATAAGCACTTGTAAACCTCATCTTTATATATCAGAGAATAAAATATGCACTATTTATTACATGTAATTATTTATTTAGGTAAAAGTGGAATATGGTTTCAATACTTTCCCTTCTCATCACAACTGTTCTCCTCACTTGATGGTCATTAAGATGGCTTCCTATAAACACTGCCTCCCAAAATGAAAAACTATTCTATATTTGATGGATTGAAGTGACAATATAGAACTGAAATGATAATGTGGATATGCAAACTAAAACATTTCATAGCCTGCAGTAGATTCAACTGCTTATTTATGAAACCCTGCAAAGTAGGGTCTATAATGAAATTGCTGCTAGATCCTTGGCCATAACATCTATCACAGAGGGTGATGGTATGAAACTAAATGATAAATTGTTAAGGTCAAGCTACAATCAATATGCAAACACTCAATATAGAAATGTGTGACTTATGCATACCGACAGCTATAGATATAAATATTGTAGATTCACTCTCTTTTTTCTCTCTATAGAGACCATCCTTTAGATGAATTGCATAAATAATTTTATAATAAGTTCATACCTGATTTTATTTAGACACAAAAGTAGTACAAGCAAATTACTTTTATGAAATGAAAAACACTTGACTTTTTGTCTCAGCCATTATGAATACCTGAATTTAGCATGTGGAAATGTCTGATAACTCAGAATTGTACACAATTATATTATAAATTATACTTTTTGCATACATTTTATACATTTCTCCTGTAAATTCTTTCCCTTCCCATTGCTACTCATTTAGACTATAGTGTCCTTTCTTTTTTTTTTTTTTCAGTAGCATTCTAAATTGTCTCCTCTATATTTATTCATTTCTGAACCATGTAACATCCCTGAATTCATACCTGGTATGTATCATCCTTTCAGGTTTCATGTGAAAACTGGTGTAATGGTATAATTTGGCTGATGTGTTTTCCCAGGTAATATTCAAGCTTTTAAATTGGAGCTTTTGAAAGATAATACATCCTAATTTGTTTCATAACCAACTAGAAATCATGGAAATTTCAGAAAAGATAGAAGGGATGCCCATAACTATGGACACTATTGAAAGGTAATTTAGGGAAAATAAAATTGTGGACTTGTAGGTAATTGCCTAGTTTACTATATCCTTCTATAGTCTAGAGCTTACCAATAAAAGGTCCTCAGCCAGAGATACATCTGGTTTATATCTCAACTATGACTAAGCGAATTTATTAATAGCTCTGTGCCTCAATCCCTTCATGTATAAAATTGAGATAATAATACCAATTTAAAAGAGCTATGAAGTTTAAAAAGATCATTGGAAACAATTGGAACATCCATCATTGGACAAATAGATGAAGAAAATGTATTATATACACAGAATTAAGCCTTACAAAAGAAGGAAATGTTGCCATTTATAATAATATGGATGAATCTGGAGGACATTGTGATGAGTGAAATAAGCCAGACACAGAAGGACAAATACTAACATGAATCCATTTTATGTGGTATCTATAATACTCAGACACATAGAAAAAGAGAATAGAGTATTTGTTGTCAGGGATTAGGGAAGGAGAAAATGAGATTTTGCTGCTTAAAAATGAAAAATTCATTGTCTTATCTACTCATACTACCCTCTGATACAACATGTGGGCATTCATCTCATACCAATCAATTCTCCAATTCACAGTAAACAACTGAAAGTCTTAAAATTTAACTGATTTCTGACAATAATTGTCCAGATTTGGTGCAGACTCCACAAGTTAAGGTCTTAGTCCCACAAGACTGCCCTGACTTCAGTTTCTAGTCTTAAGTTTGTGTCTCCCATAATTCTGACTGATCCACTATAAGTATGGAGTTTTCACATACCCCCTTCATTTCCATAATTTACTAGAATGCCCCCCCCCAAACAACAACAACAATTACCTCAGGGAAACTACTTAAATTTAGTTGCTTATTATGAAGGCTACAACTTGGAAATAGCCAATTCAAAGAAATGAATATAAGGTAAGTTTTGGGGGATGGAGGGAGACTGAGCTTTCATGCCCTTTCCAGGTCTGACACCCTCAAAGTACCTCTGTGTTCACCAACCTGAAGTTCTGAAAATCCCACATTTTAAAGATTTTTATACAAATAGGCATAAACAATTATTAACTTATTTTCCTGTCCTCTTTCATGTCTGGTGGATAAGGGATGGAGCTAAAACTTCTAATCTTTCATGCTTGGTCTTTGTGATAACCCAGCTCCCATTCAGGAGCCCACCAATAGTCACCACATCAAAACAACAGACACTCTATAATACAGGATATCTAATCAATTGGGAGTTCTATATAAGGAACTGGCCTCAAAATCAAATATGAGGACAAAAAAGAACTCTAGAACCTCTGTAATTAAGAAAATTGTAAGGATTTGAGGATTTTTGTGTCAATAACTGAAGGAAAATATATATTATTTATTGTGTTGTATTGTTCAGTGGGCATAATGGTATATCCTAGATGAGTAAATTTTAAAGGTGTGCTGTAGTTAGTAATACTGTAATATGCACTTCAAAATTTATTGAGGCTAGACTTCATGTTAAGCTATCTTATTGTGAAAATACCACTGAACAAATCCAAAAGAAAAAGAGACACAAGGAAATATTAAGAGGTATTAGATACATGTATTACTTTTGTTGTGGTGACGGTGTAATGGGTGTTTGCATATATCCAAGCTTATCAAATTGTTCACATTGAATATGTGCACTTTCTTGTATATTGATTATGTCTCATTATAGCTGTTTCAAAATAAAATATAAAATAAATTACCAGCTTGCAGTATACTTGCTGTGATCAAGCATCTTTATTTTTCTGAACATCAGTGGGTTGAACTTGAAATTGCTGGTGTCTCTCTATATTGATATGTTATTACAATGACCAGGTAGTAAAATTGCTGCTATATGATACTTATACAATTCAATAAATAATTCCAAAGCACCCGCCATAGATTTATATAAAGCATTTAGCAAATCATCTTACCCTTGTTCAGGGAATGTTAGTCATTTGGCCTATGATTATTTCTAGGATATACTACAACTCTGCTCCCATCTATGTTGACATGTGGTTAAAATATAAAAGAGCCATCATTAATGAGCAGGTCTCCAAAATCTCACTTGTTTTAGCAACTTTCTGTAGAAATTAATTTGCATCTGAGAAATTGTTTAAAAAGGGAAATGACTAAGCTTTAGAAGTTATTTTTTGGGACGGTAGTCAATAGGCCAATGAGAAAGTGTTTTTCCTACTTTTTGGAAATCTATTATAAATCTTCACAGGTTATTGAGTATCCATAAATGTCTTATTAGCCAGAGAGAAGCTGATATTTTCTTAGTAACTTGAATGTTAATGAATGACATATGTCCAGTACCTACTTTTCTTTTCTTTCCAATATTTGTTACTATTTTTGATAAGGCCTAAGACCACGTATGGTCACCTGCCTTTAAACTACAAAGAAATTAAGGAAGGAAGGAAGGAAGGAAGGAAGGAAGGAAGGAAGGAAGGAAGGAAGGAAGGAAGGAAGGAAGGAAGGAAGGAAGGAAGGAGGGAGAAAAGAAAGAAGGAAAGAAATCAGGACTGTTCCTACATAAATACATTGGAGACTTCGTTAAATCCTGCTTGTTAGAATGATGCATTTGTTACAAGCTGGAGAAAGACTTGATCTACTCTAGGTTTGTGTAATAGTTCTTCTGTCATTACTTTCTACAACTTTCAAGAAACATCTGAAACTTTTATTTTTAGATTTCCAGTTATGCAATTGTCACTGCTATGTATTGGGGTATTTTGAATGAAGATTGTGGATTAGAGAATCAACTGACTCCCTCTTCTATTTAGTAGCCAGCCACATATGCTTCAGATATCTCCCCATCAGAGCCTGTGCTCAAGAATGAAAACAGGTATAATATGAGCTGACAAAAAACACAATTATATAAATAAACAAAATTAACTAAAAAACACTCACTATATTTCAAAATAAAAAAAATAAGGAATTTCTTGATTAACAGCTCTTTAGGGAGGACCCATAATCCAACTAAAATATCACCACCTTGTGTACAGGGTATATGTTCCAAGACCCTCAATGGGTGACTGAAACCATGGATATGTTAATGAAAGATTGGTCCTTGTCTCCAGTACCAATTCAACAAGGAGAACATGGTTTTGAGAAAAAGGAAAAGGTAGCTTTATTTTGCTAGCAAAGGAAAAGCACTGGAGACTCCTATTCCAGAGACTGTGATTCTGCCCATCAGGGAGAATAGAAAGATTTTAAAGAAGGTATTCAAAGGTTACATTCCAGGTGTTCCCTGTAGGGGGATTGTGATCCACTTGTTAATTTGCAAGAGGGAAATGGGGAGAAAACAGGTCCATTTTAAAATAAGCCTCAGTGGCAGAGCAGCAAGGGAAATGCATCATGGCTGTAACTTTTGGAGTTTGAAGTGCTAAAGCAAAACTACCATGGATTTATTTTCTGTTCTTCACAATTTCAGGGAGAGATGTGTTACTGTAGATCTTAACAATGTCTGTATGCAAGTTTGTTCTGTTGAGAACTTGCCTTTTCACTTAATCACTTCTCTTCTGCAGACCTTAATTGCCAGCAATACTACTCCTATGCTTTGCTGTCATTAATAAGTAATCAAAACATTACTTGGACACAAGCACTGCAATACCACAATAGTTGATGTGATAATTGTGGGGAGGGCTACTAAGTGGCTAATGTTAGGTGTAGGACAGGCTGAGTAAGTTGTCTGAAGGGCATGCCAAACAAAGTTAGCTGCAGGGTGACCTGGTCACTCAAACCCTCTGTCTGGCTCTTTATCACCTGTTTGCTTCAAGCCCAAACGCCCAAGCCCCCACTCAAGGCTGAATGCTTCGACCCCCTGCTGAAGGCTGAACACTCAGCCCCCTGCTCAAGGCCAAACACGTAATCCCCCTTGTGCCAACAAGGCAGCTTGCAGACCCAGAGACCTCATTAGATTTGGGCTATAAAAACTCCCTCCTGCCGGGCCCCTCTCTCTCTTGCTTTCTCTATCTCTCTTGCTATTTTTCTTGTTTTCTCTGTCTCTCTCTTGCGCGCGCTCTCTCTCTCTCTCTCTCTCTCTCTCTCTCTCTCTCTCTCTCTTCTCTTTCTCTCTTTTCTCCTTTGTTGCACTGCTGCAATAAAGATCTCTTGGTTGCTCTGAGTGTTGTGACCACTTTCCTTTCAGCTAATAGATGGGTAGTATACACAGCATGGATATATTGGACAAAGGGATAATACATGTCCTATGTGTGACAGAATGGGATATTACTTAGAATGGCATGCAAATTTAAACTTATCAGCTTTAGTTTGGAATCTTCCATGTAATGTTTTTGGACTGTGAAATTGAAAATTCAAATAAGGGGGGGAATACTGTATATACATAGTCTATCATCTGTCTATTCGTTTTCACGTAAATGATCTAAAAACACAGAGAGTACAATAGTAGCAAAACTCAATCAAATTCTACTAGTAGCATGTCACTTCCTTTTAGTAAGGGGTTGATGGAAGGAAGGATAAACTGAACTAAAGCAAAAGACTGAATACTAGAAACAATCTAACCGAATACTGCAACATGTATTAAGTGCAAGGCTACAAGTTGTCTCAATGTAATAAAAGTTAAGGGAACAGACCAGTTTGAAATGAAATTGATGATAATGGAATTGTATCTTAAAGCATGGGTAAAATTGGGACACATAGATAAATGCTAAAAATACATAAGAATTCTTTGCTATAAATGGAACCACATGGAGACTTATACATGACAAACATTCTTGTTTAAACATGTTTTTAAATAAGTTAAAAAAAGCATATCATAGAAGTTATATTTTTGGACTTTGCAGGTAGGAATGCTAAGGTTGAAATCCCAATTGTACCTGATAAGAGATAGATAGATGCAAGTGGTGGGAAAATAAAGTTAAGGGAATAAGTCTATAAAATGAGCCCATCCTGCTGACACTCCACATACTTTCTTTTCTAAGAAACAATTTTCCTGCTGCCCTGCCTTGCCAAAATAGACAGAAGATGTCACATTAGTCAGTAAACCACCTGTTATCTGCAGGAGAAATGCAGGCTCCAAACAATGTCAATAAGAGGAACTCAAGTTACCCTGTAGGGGGACAGTTTGCAAACCTTTCCATAGACAAGATCCTGAAACTCGGGAAGGTAATAATTCCTCCTAACCATAAAATCTCTGAGAATTTATGTTTAACAGTCCAGTTAGAACCAGTCAGCACTGACCAAGGAGACACAGAGTTGTCACTGGCAGTGGTAATTCGAAAGTCTGTTGTCATTCTGTTGTCAGTCAAAAGTTAAGAGGTGGACATGTACAGGACTCTCTGGAAAGTTCTATGGGATCCCAAATAAAATTGGAACACAGAAGAGGTATGCTGTCCCTTTCTTCTCTGAGAGGACCTACTCTTTCCCTTGAGTATATCCCCTTTCCCTTTTCCTATCCCTTAAATAAACTCATGACTGTTATGCTAAGAAACATGTCTAAAAGCTTTCTGAGTTGATCAAAAGAATTGGAGCATGAAGTGTGGGGAGTGTCTTTGTGCTGCCTCAGTTTTCCAGAAGGTCCCAGCTTTCAAATATACCCAACTCTAGCCAATTTTATTCTATGATAGGGCTTTTTACTTATCTTTTTTGAGACTTAGTTTCCTTATATATTAAATGAGGATAATGATGGGACATCTTTCATAGAGTTGGTTATGGACTCAAAGAAATAATGCATATGAAGCACTTTTCTCCTAGTACATACTCAATAAATATGTATCTTTATTATGCTACCATGATTCTGCTCTATCATTTTCCTGGAACAAAGATGAAGAAGGAGATCCAAGACACACATAAAATAATGATAAAACATGGAAAATATTAGATTTGGGAGATTAAAAATAAACTGTTTAATAAGGAAATGAACCTGACAAGAGAACAAGTCCTCCCCAGGAATGTGCTCTCCAATGGATTTATGATCTCACATCTTTGAACCACTCTTCTCTTTCTTCATTGCCATTTTATTTCAAATATCAATCATTTTGTATAAGCAAATGTTGAACTTTTGCCCAGGACCTATTCTATACAACCTGTACCAAACACCTAATATGTATGGGCATTAGGAATTTCAATGCAAAAAAAAAAAAAGAGTAATTTTCATGGTCTAAGAATACAGGTAACACCCATATGGAATATTTTAAGAAAGGGAGTGATGCTCATTAGTTTAGAAAGTTTACTAAAATGACAGTATACAGAAAGAATTGGAAGAGGAAATATTGGAGACAGGTAATCTCTTAGACCTCTATGTTTTCTCCCTTAGAACATAATTGCTGATCTATTTTTGCCTTGTGATGATCTTGATAATAATATACAATCTCATGTATTTTCAGAATTTTTTTGTATTATTTTCTATGGCTTTGTGTAGCAAAAGTGATTTTCATTCAATATATTTAATTTCGACCATGTTGTTGAAATAATGTAATACCCTTTACTTAAATAACATATATACCAAACATAATATAAACACAAATTTTGATTTTATATTTATATTGAACAGGTATATCTTTACAAATATATTGAAATTTTATATTATATCATTTACTATTCTGCTATCAAATCTATGTAAAAATGTCTAGAATGGAAACAGAGGTTCTAACTGCAATGTATGGTATGTTATTTTTCCCATTGCTTATCCATAATAGATTATGCAATGTCAGATATCAGGTTAAACTATGACACTATTATCTTGCATCTGTTGAAATCATGCTCTGGTTGCCAATAATCCTTTCATCAGGTAATTTCTATTTTTTATAGATTTCCTATTCTTATACTTTTTTGGTATTCCTGACATACACCTTAATTAATAATTATCTGATACTTTTTAATAATGTATTCCATGTCATTAACCTAATAATTTATTTAGAATTTTGTCATCTCTTGTTCCATCCTTGGCCAATTTTGAGTTCAATATTATTGCAGTCCTATAAATGAATCAGGAAGTGTTATCTCATTTTCTAACATCTGAAAAGACTTAAATAAGAATGGATCATCTATTTCTTTAAAATTTGGTAGAAATTGCATGTTTTAGGCTTAGGACTTTGCCTTAAGGCAGTCGTTCCAGAGAAGGGAAGCAGTTTTGCCTCCTAGAAGATATTTGGCTAGAGAGCTAGAGGATTCAGTATCTGTGAAGTCCAAGAGGCTGAAGCCTCACAACAAGAGGGATCAATGGTGCTACCCTAGCCCCAGACCAAAGGCTTCTGGACACTCCCTGGGGAATCACTGGCAGAGTCTGCTTTGGAAGAGTAAAGGAGTAAGAGTCTGATGTCCACTGGTGATTGCTGCAGCAATCAAGAACGTGTTCAAGAAGAATCAAGCTTGTATCTGCTGCTGCTTCCTTGTTCTTCCAACATTTATTCCATCCAAGCCACCATCCTATTGGACATTGCTGCCCATGCTTAGAGAGGGTCTCCACTTCAGTTCATTATCCTACATGCCAATCATTCCTAATAACACCCTCATTGACAAACCAGAAAACTCTTAATCTTTAGTATCTCTTAATCCAATCAAGTTGACAATTCAAATTACATTACAAATAGATACATTCTCAATACTTCTTTTTCTTTCTCCTTTTATACTCCCTTCTTTTTTCACTATTTATAATCTCATATTTTCTTCTGTAGCTTTTCCCCTCACACTCACTTTTGCTTCATCTTTGTTCCCCATTCTTTTCAGGCCCTATGGTTAATGTCAATTTTATTTTCTTTAATATCAAAATTTTGGTCTGCTCTATAGTATTACTTTCCTTTTCCACTTTTTGTTTGGTGAAATTATAGAGAACATTTTTGATAAGGTCTTATGCCTTGTTAGCACATGGATTGCTCTAAAGAGGTCATTACTTCCTCTCAAAAGAGTGCTGCAGTTTGATCATTCCACTTTTAGCAAGTGGAATGTGTACTCTTATGTTGAGATATGCATCCAAGCACATGCAAAAATCTCAGCATAGAAACACAAAAATATGAGGAAACAAGATAAGAAGACACCTTGAAATGTTCATAACTCTACAGCAACTGATCCCAGATATAATGAAATGGAGGAGATACCAAAGTATTTTAAAAATTAATGGCTTAAATGATCAATAAATAAAAGAACTAAGGAATGAACTAAGGGAGAAAATGCAATACATGAAAGAGAATTTCAATAAGGAGATATAGGATCTAAAAAGAACTAAATAGAAGTTTAAAAAATAAAAAAAAATCAATAAATTAGATAAAATTTCAATCAAGACTCTCACCAAAAGACTAGATAAAGCAGAAGAAATAACCTCAGGCCTTCAAGACAATGTGGAAGAAGTGAAACATTTAAGTAGTAATCAAGAAAAATAATAAACTATAAATAGAATATAAAATAATAATAGTGTAACACTTAAAGATATAACTTAGAACTTACATGTCTTAATGAAGGAGAAGAGATATGACCCAATGGCACAATAAAGGTATTCACTGAAATAATAGAAGAAAATCTCCCTAATCTTAGGAAAGAGATTCAAATGCAGGAATTTAGAAATCCAAATAGATAAGACAAGAAACCAACCTATTATTTTTTGAAATAACAAAAATACAGAATAATGAAAGAAATGTAAAAGCTGCAAGAAAGAAGCACTTACAAATTCAACCCACCAGAAAAACAGCAGATTTCTCAGTGGAAATTCTAATAACTACCAGGACATGAAATGATGTATTTCAAGACCTGAAAGACAATAATTGCCAAACTAAATTTACTAAATCCAGCAAATTTATTCTTCAGAATTAAAGAAGAAATAAAAATCTTCCAACATATGCATAAACTAAAAGTAAATCATGGCCACTAAGTCAGCATTGCAGAAGATATTGAAGGAATATTACACACAGAAGAGAAAGATAAAGACAACAAAGAGAATATGTGAAAGAATAGATATTATTAGTAAAATAGATAAGAAAATAAAAATTAGCAATGATTCAGAGATTAGAAACACAACAAAATGACAGAAAATAATACATACCTCTAAATAATATAAATGAATTTAAGTTATCTTAATTATCCAAGTAAAATACACAGAAAAGCAGATTGAATTAAAAAACAAGATCCAAGTATATGTTACCACCAAGAATAAACTTCATGGTCAAAGATATTCACAGACAGAATGTGAAAGAATGTAAAATATTATCTCATGCAAATGGAACTTGAAAGCAAGCAGCAGTATGCAATTTAATGTCTGATAAAGCAGACTTCAAGTCAAAAACAGTCAGAAGAGACAAAGTTGATCATTGCATAGTGGTAAAATAAACAATACAGCAAGATGATATAATGACTGTAAACATTTATGCCCTGAATATTGGTGCATCCAATTTCATAAAATAAACATTACCCCAAGTAAAAAAGGACAAAAAAGTCTAACCACAATAATAGAGGGGACTTCACTACATGACTCATATGAACAAATGGATCATCCGGACAGAAAAATCAACAAAAATACAACAGATTTAATCTGTATTATAGATCAAATGGATTTAGGACTTATTGAGAATATTTCATCAAACACAACCTGACTACATTTTTTTTCAGTTACTCATGCAATTTTCTCTAAAAGTGATCATATATTAGGATAAAAAGCAAATGCAAAAAAAATTGAAACAATGTTTTGTCAAATCAAAATGGCTAAAATTAAAAATCAATAGCAAGAAAAAGTACAGAAATTATATCATAATTGAACAATGCACTTTTAAATGATAATTGGCTCATTATAGAAATCAGGGGAGGATTAACGTTTACTTAGAATCTAAAGAAAATGAAAATACAAAATACCAGAATCTGTGGGACACAACAAAAGCAATGCTAATAGAAAAAATTATAACTTATGCGTATTTACATAAAAATGTAACCAATGTTTCAAATAAATAATCTTGTGGTCTTAGGAAACAAAAACAATCCCCAACCTAGTAGAAGGAAAGGCAAAAATGTTCAGAGTTAAATTTAATAAAATAGAGAATAAAAATACAGAGGCTCAATGAAACAAAGTGTTGTTTCTTTTAAAAGTTAAAAATGATTTATAAACACTTAGGCAAACTAAACAACAGAAAAGACAGGAAATCCAAATTAATAAAATTTGAGATGAAAATGGGGATATTACAATTGACAGCACTGACATCTGAAGGTTCATTTCGGGTATTTTGAAAATTATGTTTCAATAAATTGAAAAATGTCAAAGAAATTAATAAATAACCAGACACATGAAATCTGACAAAACCAAACAAAGCAAGAGGAAGTAGAAAACCTAAACAGATCATAACAATCAATGAGATTATAGTGGTAATAAAATGCTCCCCCAAAAAGAAAAAAGAAGCCCAAACCCAGACAGATTCACAACAGAATTTTTCTAGATCTTTAAAGAAGAACTAAAATCAATTGTCCCCAAAGTATTTCAAGAAATTGAAAAGGAGGGAATGAAAATCATTCTATGAAGCATGTATCAACTGGATACCCAAACTGAACGAAGATACATCAAGAAAGTTACAGACTGATATCATTGATAAACTTAGATGCAAAGATCCTTAATAAAACATTTGAAACAAAAATATATATTTGAAACCCAAAGTCAACAGGACAACAAAAATATCATATTCATGTTTCATTCCAGGGCCTCAAATATGTTTTAGCATATGCAAATCAATAAATTTAATATACCACATATGTAGAACCAAGGACATAATCATTTGATCATCTTAATAGATACAGAAAAAGTCTTTGGCAATTTAACAATATTTCATTATTTTTTAATAATCTGTAGAATATAGAGATAGAAATAACTTTTCCCAACACAATAAAGGCTCTGGATAACAATCCCAAGTCAATATCATACTGAATGGGGAAACTCTAAAAAATCTAAAAGCACCACTCTTGTTCAATATATTGCATTAAAATTTAGCCAGATCACTTAGGCGAGAAAAATAAATAAAAGGATAATAAATATGAAGGGAAAAACTAAATTATCCCTAGTTGCAGACTATAGGATTTTATAATTGAAGACATTAAATATTCTAACAGAAGACTTCTAGAACTGATAAAGAAATTGAGCACAGTTGTAGGATATAAACACAACATTAAAAAAACACATTTTCTTTACAACAATAGTTTGTTGAAAAAGAAATCAGGAAAACTATTCTATTCAAAATAGCTTCAAATAAAATAAAATACCTAAGAAATAAATCTAACCAAGAAGGTGAAAGACCTTTACAAGGAAATTTATAGAACACTGAAAAAAGAAATTAAAGAACACAGTAGAAAATGAAAAGAACTCCCATATTATCACAGAACTGCAGAATTAATATTGTTTAAATGGATATGTTGGCCAAACCAATCTATAGATTCAAGAAATTCTATCAAAATATTAATGACATTCTTCATGAAACTAGAAACAAAACTCTAAAATTAATACGGAAGAATAGAAGATCCAAAATAGCTAAAGCAATCCTGAGCATAAAGATCGCTGCTAAAGACAGCATAATATCAAACTTCAAATTATACTACAAAACCAAACTAGAAAGAAAGAAAGAAGGAAAGAAAGAAAGAAAGAAAGAAAGAAAGAAAGAAAGAAAGAAAGAAGGAAGGAAGGAAGGAAAGAAGGAAAGAAAGAAAGAAAGAAAGAAAGAAAGAAAGAAAGAAAGAAAGAAAGAAAGAAAGAAAGAAAGAAAGAAAGGAAGAAAGAAAGAAAGAAAACAGTATGGTACTGGCATAAAAACAGACATGCAGAACAATGGAATAGAGTAGAAGCCACAGAAAAGATCAAATACCTAGGGTCACCTAATTCTTGGTAAAGGGGCCAAGAACATATGGTGGAAAAATTATAGCCTCTTTAGTAAATGTTTCTGGGGAAAATGGATATCAATATGTACAAGAAATAAAATAGATTGTTTTCTCTCACCCTATATAAAAGTAGATTTAAAATGGATTGAAGACCTAGGTATAAGATGAGAAACTGCAATTAGTAGAAGAAAAGAGGGGAAATATTTCAACATACAAGTACATGCAATATCTTACTCTATAGGACTCCTGTAGCTCAGGATATAATAACCAGAATCAATAAGTGGAATGGCATTAAATTAAAAATCTTCACACTGCAAATGAAACAATAGAATGAAGAAACAGCCTACAGACTGGGAGAAAATCTTTGGCAGCTGCTCTTCTGACATGGAATTAATATCCAGAATATATAGGCAACTTTAATGACAAAAAAACAAATAAGCTATCCAATAAATGGGAAAATGAATGAACAGACACATCTCAAAAGTACAAATGAGAAATAATTATATGAAAAATATTCAACACATTTAGCCATAATGGAAATGCAAAACAAAGTTAAACTGTGATTCCATTTCACTCCAATCCTAATGACATTCATCAAGAAAACAAACAATAAATGATGGTGAGGATGCAGAGAAAAAGGAGTGCTCAAACATCATTGATAGTAATGTAAATCCATAAAGCCACTATGGAAATTAATATGGAGCCTCTTCCAAAAGTTATAAATTGAACATATGATCCAGCTATGGTATTTTTCAAAAAGAACATCAACATACTTTGATGATACATGCATACACATGTTTATAACAGCATAATTCATGATAACCAAGTTATGGAATCACTTTATGTGACCATACATAAATGAACTGATAAAGAAAATAGGGTATATATGTACAATGGAGTTTTATCCAACCATAAAGAAAAATTAAATCATGACATTTACAGGAAATTTAATGGAACCAGAGACCCCCCATGTTAAGCATTAAGCCCAACTCAGAAAGACAAAAATTGCATGTTTTCTCTTATATGTTGATACCAGGCAACAGGAAAAAAATGAAACATCATGAATGTAAAAGGTAGACTATTTGTGTAGAGGAAAGAGATCAGGTGGAGGAGGGAAGGGGAAGCAAGGGAAACAATGGACAATGAATTTCATCAAATCATGTTATAAGTACATATGAATATGCCACAATGAAATCCAGTAATTTGTATGATTAATATACACCAAAATAAGAAAGGAAATGTATAGTGAAGGAGTAAGGAAAAGACTTTCTATTGAAACATAAAATTATCACTAGAAAACTCCATGATACTTCTGTCTCTAATTAGAAAGAATTTCAAACACCTTGTTTGATAAAGAATCCAAAAGGAAATACTACTTTCTATCATCTTTTCATTATTCTACTGTTTCCAATATTCCACAGATTGTTTCCTAGAACACATTCAATGTTCTTTTTCCTCCAACAATAGACAATTGGATACAAGACTGAAGGTGCTACAGAATAGAACACAAGCCCCCACATATCTAGAAGAGAAGACACATCAGAGTCCAGCTATATAAGAAACATACTTTATAAAAAACACACAACCACGATGTGAAGTATATAAGTGAAAAAGCATTCACATTGGCTCTTTCTGAGTGGGATTTTTAACAATATGGAGAATATATATGCATAGGAAACCACAAGACAAACTAAATATAAGAACACATAACAGACCCTGATGATCATATTGACATTAGTGTTGGCATGCTCTTCAAACAAGTTAATTTTAGTATGGCAAAGCTATCACAGAAGTAACATATCCTATTAAAGCCAAAAAAAATCCAAAGAAAAGAATCCCTTCTGAGTGTAAGATTCCCAAGTTTCCTCTGTGGAGGCATGACAGTCATCCAATGGACAGAGTACTTTCTTCTCATATCAGATTCATAGTACAAAGGGTGTCAAATGAAAACATAGAGGACACAGGACATGTCAGTGAGGATGCTTATCTCTGACTCAGCCAATAGGACCATCAAGAGAGCAGTATCACATATGCTAGGGAAGAGATGGAATCACTGAAAATGATGTAATTGAATTTAAATCCAGATAATGTGGCTCGAATGTGGCTTAGAATGTAGTGTAGTCACAGATATAAGAAGGACAATTGTCAGAAGTTAATGTACATTGATGTTTAGAGGTTTTGGTCAAGAATTGTGAGGGGGATGAGGATCAAATTCTTAAACATGGTCACAGAGAAGCTGTATGCATATTGTTATGGTTTGGATATGAAGGGTCTTCCAAATAGCTCATGTGACAATGTAGAAATATTCAGAAGTGAAATGATTAGATTATGAGAGATGTAATCTAATCAGTGGGTAATTCCATTTGATGGATTGTTTATTTCAGTGGACTACTAGGTGATAACTATAGGCAAGTGGAAAATGACTATAGGAAGTATCTCACTGATAGTGTGCCCTTGGGGATTATATATCTTGTCTCTGAGGAGTAACTACAAGCAGGTGGGTAGTGACTGGAAAAGGAGAGTCATTGGGGGGGGGGGGGGGCGTGTGTCCTAGAAGGGTTCATCTTCCTTGCAAACCCTTCTCTTTTCTCTCTTTCTTTGCTTCCTGACCACCATGAATAATTGAGGAGTGTTCCTCCACCATACCCTTCCACCATAATGCTCTGCTTCACAGTGGAGTCAGCCAACTAAGGAATAAATCTTGAAACTCTGAGCCAAAATAAACTTTTACTCCTTTAAGTTGTTCTTGTCAGATATTTTGGCCACTGTCATGAAGAACAGACGAATGTGGGCCACAAAAACTGTTGACTCTCAAAACAAACAATTTTGTCATACTCCTTTTCCCATGCCCATTAAAAGACTTGAACAAACACTAACATAGTTTCTAACAGTACAATGGTATATCCAATCCTCTTAAATTCGTGAATGGGAATACTCAAAGCTAGCAAAAAAGTTAATTGTTCACTTTAGTAAACATCTGAAGATAGAATGCCCTTGTATCCTAGTATCTGTTGAAGGCAGGGTAGGAGCTTAACTTGGCTAAGCAAGGGTTAATAAACCCAGAAGCATTTCACATGAAGCAACCCTCCTTCCTGATTTTTGTAAATTTCCATCTCCTTTACTCTGCTGAAGCCACCTCTATTTCCCCTCCTATTCCCTCATTTTTTAAAATGCCCAGTTATCTCTTTCAGTAGAAATTGAAGTTCATTTCAATTCACAATGGAACTTGTTCTCTATTGCAAGTGCATGTTACCTATAAAAATCAGTCCTTACTTCTTCAGTGGCAAACTTTATCTTTGACACTAATTTGAAATATGTTTCTAGTAAAAGTCTTTACTGAGACATATGTCATGTCTTTATCCTGTCTAAGTTATGTTAACAAAGCCCACAGAGCTTTTTTGTTTTTCTTTTTTGTACAGATCTGGGGATGGAATCCATAGTTTTCTACTTGTCTTCTACCACTGAGCTATAGCCCTAATTCCTAAATTAATCTTATTATACCAGAACAGTGGCTAAAGATCTTTCTAATGTTGTGGTCAAAGAAGCATATCCTGTATGATTCTGATTCTTTGGCATTAGACATCTTTTATGTGTAGGCAAATATTGTTCAATTTTCGTTTTTGTTTAAATTAATGTATTTTCTGTGCTGGGGTTGTGGCTCAGCAGTAGTGCTCTCACCTAGCATGTGAGAGGCCCTGGGTTTGATTCTCAGCACCACATAAAAATAAGTAAACAAAAAAGGAATTGTGTCCAACTACAATTAAAACAAATATAAAAATATATTTTCTGTATTGGGAATACAATTATGCACATTCACTAATGACAATAATGTGTGTCTGGTATTGTCTGAGAATTTTAAATACAGTTAACTCATTCACTAATCACCCAAACTCTGTAAGATATGTGTTAGTATCTCCATTTTTCAGAGGGAAAGAAATGAGGCATAGAAATGTTAAATAACTTCCAAAATTACACAGCTAGCAACAAGTAGAGATGGAAGTTGAACTTAGGTAGATTGCCTCCAGAATCTATGCTGTTATGTACTTTTCTTTATTATCTCCTTTTAGGTATGTTACTTAAAACTTTTAAACCATTAGATTATTTTTGTATCCTTGTTAATCAATTTCTAATAGAAGTGCATTAATACAACCAAGTATAATTTTGGAAATGTCTT